>NC_073309.1:63154701-63419701 GCF_027595985.1 Sorex araneus | reverse complement strand
ACCAGTGGTTCTAAAATTGGAAAGCTTTGAAAAAATATTAATATTTTGAAGAATGTGTACTATTGAGGACTAATTTTATTATGTGGGCTTTTAAATGAAGATAATAAATCACATCAAAATAAAAAATGTCATAGTACAAAGCAGCATGGCATTTAGTTCCTAAATGTTTTTGTGTTAATGTGGCTAGCTATTGATTCTATAGGCTCATTGCAATCCATTTTGTAGTGTTTTCTTCCCCCAGTTTTGAATTTTAAATCTGCTTCTTTTAGAACCGATAGTGGGTTTTACAACAATAATAGCACAATGCCTATGTCTGCATTAGATGTGAGTATATGTCTGTTTGAGTGTATGCGTTATGGCATTGCACTTAAAAAATTCTCTCAACCCCTTCTGGGTTCACAAGTTCAGAGCAATGTTGAACACCTATTAGGCATTTAGGAGCATCATAAAAAGACCATCTCTGGTGGATTGTGTTTATGCTTGGAATACATCTCTTTTCCGGCAAGTTGAAAGACCACTAAAAGGATTTGATCTCAACCATTACGAGAGGATTCTTTTACTATGATAGAGCTGATTTTACAGATGAGACATGGTCAACTGCTGCCTAATTATGGGGAAAATTTGGCTTTACCAGAATAATCAGGGCAGAACCTATCCACTGATAATTAGTACACTGATACAGATGCAGAGCTCTCAAAAGTAAAAAAGAAATAGTTTATACTGCTACACAGAACTAATAAAAATACATTATAGCTACATCTGTTAAAGCTTTCCAGAGAGGTGTTAGATTTCAGATAATGTTAACAATTTCTGCTATTGAAGTTCTGCCATCCAAGCAAAATACTGCATTTTTTTTGCATTCCAGGATTTTATTTTTTCATAAATGAGATCTCATGAAATATTGACTAAAGTATGTCAACTGCACTTTATGCATTTTACCACAGCCAAAAAGGAACAGTGAATGTAGATAGTTTACTTAAATGCATCCCCTACTTTTCAAAAATTTGCTTTACCCTGTTTCACTTTTATGAAATACCTTCATCAGCAACTGTTTCCAGAAAACAAGATTTCAACCTTGTGCAACAAAAGGTGAAAAGTTAAAATAGCCTTGAGCTGTTGTTTTGCAGCTCTGTTTCACAGGCAGCAGACATGTGTAATCCAAGCAGAGAGGGTGGTAAACCCCTTATAAGCTTATACAGGCAACATATTTATCATATGATTCTGCTTTGACTATATGTTCACTTTATTTTATAGTCACTGCCATTTGGTATGATTTAATAAGCTATTTTAGGGGTCTGCAAATTATAACAACATTAATGTAAGTTGCTCGGATTGGGACTGGGCCTCCTCCACCCAGAACCCCTATTTTCCAGTAGCTTGGCAACCACACCCACAAACTGCCCCTGGTGCCATGTAATCCTATCAATGGTCAAGATCCAGAGACTATAAAACAATGCTTCCAGAAGTATGGCCAAATTTTCGGTCTTGCAACCTCTTATAGCCTAGTTCTCCCCGTGAGAGAACCTGGCAAGTTACCAAAAGCATTCTGCCCACATGGCAGAGCCTGGCAAGCTCTCTGTGGCGTATTTGATACGCCAAATACAGTAACAATGATGGGTCTCATTCCCCTTACCCTGAAAGAGCTGGGAAGAACGAGTAAAGAGAAGCTGCTAAAATCTCAGGGCTAGGATGAATGGAGACGATAATGGTGCCCGCTCAAGAAAATTGATAATCAATGGGGTGATAGTGATAGTGATAGTGATAGCAATTTCTTCGTAAGTTTATGTTTGGACTGTGGAAGAAATCTCTATTAGTATTCCCCAAATAACACAAATCATCAAAATCCAAGACTCTAAAAAGTCTTCATTTTTTTCCTGCTTATAATTTTCTGACTCACTTTAATTAATTAACTGCCTCAAAGTAACGGGATGTCAGCTAAAACATTTTAAGGAAGAGATGAAGCATTAATGTTGGGTTTCTTCGGTGAGGAGAAATTGGAATTGAGATTGTCACATGTGTTTAGTTTGATTTTGATGATGGCAAAAGCTGAAAGTGAAGATTAATGACTTTGTCTCCATGCTATTTGATCTGGCTGAAGGACAAGCTAATTCAAACTGAAAGCTTACGTATTACCAACTACAATCTGTAGATATGAATGTGGCTATGCTAAGTACTCACTCATATTATTCTTACTTATTTATGCCATTTGATCTTTTAGATACTTTTATTTAGTTTATTTTTCAGATTTCCTGATATTTTTATAAATTATGTGACCTAGGTGTTTCCTTATTTTATTTTTTATTTTAAGTTTTTATTTTATTGAATCACTGTGAAAAAAATACAAAGCTTTCAGGTTTAAGTCTCAGTTATATAATGATTGAGCCCCCATCCCTTCACCAGTGCACATGTTCCACCACCAAGAACCCCAAAATACCCCCCTCCCACCCAGCTCCCACCTAAGTAGCTAATGATATTCACTTTATTCTCTATATACTTTGAATACATTCAATATTTCAATAGAGAACTCACTATTATAGTTTGGAATTTCCCCCCAACAATCAGGCCTGCTGAAAAGGCATCATTTAATAATTTCTTTTCATTGCTAAGAGTGAAGACTCTATGAACTCTTTTTGGATTTTTGATATTTTAACTCAGTTCACAGTCTAGATGCATTTCTGTAAGAAGCACTCTGGGTGCCAAAATGGGTTAGAAGACCTCTGGGATCATAGTCTTTAGGAGCAGAGGGTCCATTTTACGCTCAGCAGCTTCGGATCTTATCTGGACCAAGGGCATGCTGGTAACGCCTGCTTCCCAAGATCGCCTATGAGCCACAAAACTGCAAAAACCATACCTCTGGGTTTGGAGTCTTAGAAGGTGGCTCTCACCACGTGGATATTGCTGCCGCTGCCATTTTCCACACAGAAAAACAGGGTGGAGAGGAAAAATCCATCCCCGGGTGGCACGGAGTTGTAGCACAGCTCACAGTCTAGCTGCATTTCTGTAAGAAGCCGCTCTGGGTGCCAAAATGGGTTAGAAGACCTCTGGGATCCTAGTATTTAGGAGCAGAAGGTCCCTTAGGTGTTTTCTAATATACAGACTGCCTATATATTTCTTTAAACTTTGTTTGCATGTCTCTGGGACCATCGTTACCACATGGGCTTCAGCATGCCCAAGAAAATACCTATATTTCCAGGGTTCTCTGTTTGGTCTATTCTTCATGTCATGTTCTCATTAGTAATCTCTTTGCTTACACCCAGCAGGGGTTGGGGGCTACCCCTGCTTTTGAGTACAGGGATTATTCTTGGTGGTGCTCAGGGGACCATGAGGTGCTAGGACTCTAACTGAGGTCTATCTTAATGGCATTGTGCTTCAAAAAGACAGTTGATATGGTTTCTCTTTCTGTGACCTTATGGATGCTGTAATCTCCTGGCATGTCTTGGAAAATGTTTAATATGCAGTGAAGACCATGTATTCAGCATCTTTGGGGGTGGAGGGTCTTGTGTATGTCTGTTAGTTACAGCTACTGACTCCTCAATTAAAGCTGTATTTCTTCACTGATGTTCTGTTTAATCTGTTCAATGACAAGAGTAGAGTGTTACAGTTTCCTAACTTCTGTTGTATTTCTCTAAAGATATTTCTTCATGTTCAGTTGAAATTATTTTATAAATTTTTCTGCCACTTTATTTTATGCCTATACGTTGTAGATAATATATGTAATGTATGTGATGTTTGTCCTTATCTCTTATTATTTATTTTGACTTGAATGTTATCTGGTCTGGTACAACTCTGACCATCGCTGCTTTTTTAAGTCTACAATTAGCCTGTATGAAGTTTAGTTCATTGTTTTTCAGAAAAAGTAGCAATACAAAGGAGTTTATTTCTATTTCATCTATGAGTAGTTTGCATCCTTATACAGTTTGCTATGTCCTTTGTATATTTGGTTATTTAGCATCCCTAACAAAGCTGGTTTAGAGGCTATGATGCACTCACTTAATGATTGTCTGAGAATATTTTTATCCTTCAACTTGAAGGCTTATCGTATAGCATAGATGATTCTTGGTTTTAGGCTCTTTTCATTCAATACTTTGTATATATAATTTTTACTCTCTTCTTGCTTATAGATATTTTTATTTATTAACAAAATACACTGTAAATATGCTTTTCTACCCTTAAATAAGATTTTACTTCTCTCTTGCTGTCTTTGCCTTGGTTCTTGTCATTTTGATCACAGTATGTTTTGGTGGTTTTCTGCTTGGATTTACTTTGATTGTCACTCTTTAGGTTTCTTGGATCAGTTTGTCAATCTACTTTACATTAGGAAATTTATCACCTATTGTTTCTTCAACTAGTTATTGTTCCACTTCTCGTCTCTTCTTGAGTTCCTGTAATTCTCATGTTGTTCTTTCTAGTATTGTCAATATCTCATATTCTCTTTGATTTTTTATTTTATTTTATTATTATTATTATTATTTTTGGGTCACACCCAGCAATGCTCAGGGGTTACTCTTGGCTTTGCACTCAGGAATTACTCCTGGCAGTGCTTGGGGGACCATATGGGATGCCGAGGATCGAACCCGGGTCGGCCGCGTGCAAGGCAAACGCCCTACCCGCTGTGCTATCACTCCGGCCCCTCTCTTTGATTTTTTTCTCATTTTTTCCTGTTGCCTTTTCTTTACTGACAGAACAGTGTGCCACATATTTGAGGTCATTGATTCTATTTTTAGCTTCATTCATTCTGCTGCTGATATCAATTTTTAGCTCTTTTATTTCAACTTGAATGGGTTTCTTTATTTTTTCCCTGTTATCTTTTTCAAATGTCTTTTTTTTAAGATCCTAAAACGTAGATATGATCATTACTTTAAAATCTTCAAGTAGATTTAAAAGGTCTGACATAGCTGGACTTTGGTCCCTCTCCGTTGGCACAGCTCTTTGCTTACAGTTCTTTGTTTTCTCATTTTTCCTGATGCTTCATTGTCTGAGGATGTATGACTCTGGGCACTCTCTATTCCTGGGTGTCGGGGTCCTGCTATCTTGAGCTGCGTTACCATGGAAGCTGGGCTCTGTCGAGGGGGTCTGCATACCTGGTGCCTGGGTAAGGGGCATTATCTCTGGAGCTCCTCCTACTGTCTTGGGCTGGTGTTGGCATGGTGTGGGTTTATTTCCATTTACTAACTCAGTCTGATTCACTATAGGTATGAAATAAATGTTTATCAAAGTCAGTTAAGATGATCCTTTTTCTTATCTGATTCTGGCCTGTTTAGTCTGTTCCTTTAGTTTACTTTCCTTCTCTGTGCTCTTGGTCATTATTGATTGGTTTACTTGATATATACTACATTGCATATATTTATATAATGCTGCATAATTAGTTCTTAGCCAAGAAAATTCACTGTATCTCTACATACTACATTGGAATCAACATATAGTCTAGGTGTATAGTAGGTTATATCATCTAGATTTGTATAAATGCACTCTATGAAGTTTGAATGATAAATTTTGCATACTGGTACACTTCTTTTTTTTTAGTGTTATCATACTTTTATTTTAAATTTTATTGAATCACCATGTGGAGGGTTACATAGTTCTCAGGATTATGTCAGTTATACAATACTCAAACACCCTTCCCTTCACCAGTGCCCATATTCCATCACCAACCCCCCCAGTATACCTGCCGCCCCCTCCCACCTCCCCAGTCCCCACCCTTGTAAGTGATGTTTCACTTCGTTTATGCTTTATCTTGATTACATTCCATGTTTCAACACACAACTCACTACCGTTGCTGGGGTTTCCCCCCAAAAAGGAAAAGACAGTCCTATTGCCAAGGAAGCATTTGATAGCTCTCCATTGCTAAGAATATAGAGATATTAAATCCTGCTGTTTGTTATATAACTTTTCTTTTTACCCCCTTGCCCCGCGCCACCGAGTTCACGCCTGTTTAGTAATCGCCACGCTGTCTGACAAAGGGAAAAAAACCGAAAAGGATGGTTATTTCCCGTCATCAGCCGGCGTGGGGCTCTGGCTTAGTTGATAGTCTAGTAGAGTGTCTGCAAGCAGTTTCTGGAACCAAAGGTATTGTGCTGGTATCGGCTCCGGCTCGAGATTCCACCAGCGCCCCGCTGTTCCATGTACATAATTTTTCCCCTTATATCCCATTCCCACGCCACCAGATCTGTTTGCTTAATGGACATCACACTATGGTTGACGCCACGCCGCGTTTCTTCCCGAGAAAGAAGGATATTTCTTCTCAGCCGGCATGGGGATATAGCTTAGCTCAGTCTAGAGAGATGGCTACCACTTTGATTGCCTTCAATATTTCAGCAAAAGACTTACTATTCTTGTTAGGATCTCCCACAAAAGTCTGACCCGTTAAAAAGGAACCATTACATATTGCTGATGCTAAGATGACATTAGGTCATGCAGTTTCTGTATAAAGTCCAGGGAAAGTACAACCAGAAATAACATCACTACAAACTTTTACCCTTTTATGGTGCTCATAAGATGGAGAAACCTAGAGAGAGGCTCGACGTCTCCATTTTGCGCTCAGAAAGCCGTGGACCCTGCGCTGTGCTCGGGAGGAAGGGGTTGAGAGAGAGAGAGGTTAAAAGAATTGGGGAATGCCCTGTTTCCATTGTCGCAGCCCGCCGTGGGGTCTCCGATCCCGTGCCGGAATTAGTTCAGTGGGCTGCTTGGAGTCCAGTGGCGCTCCCTTGGGCTCTTCCATCATGCTCGATCTGCAGCAGGGCCAAAAGGAACCATACTGGTACACTTCTAAGTGTGTGTCATTATGTGATGCATGGCTATATATATGTGATTATATGTCATCACTGTCATCCCGATGCTCATCGATTTGCTCAAGCGGGCACCAGTAACATCTCCATTGTGAGACTTGTTGTTACTGTTTTTGGCATATTGAATACACCATGGGTAGCTTGCCAGGCTCTGCTGTGCAGGCGAGATACTCTCAGTAGCATGCCAGGCTCTTTGAGAGGGGCAAAGGAATCAAACCTGGGTTGGCTGCATGCAAGGCAAATGCCCTACCTGCTATGCTATCGCTCCAGCCCATGTGATTACAATAAATGTATATATTCTACTATATGGACTGGAGCGATATCACAGTGAGTAGGGTGTTTGCCTTACATGTGGCCGACCCGGATTTGATTCCCTCTCGGAGAGCCTGGCAAGTTACCAAGCGTATCCTGCCCGCACGGCAGAGCCTGGCAAGCTAACCGTGGTGTATTCGATATGCCAAAGACAGTAACAAGTCTCACAATGGAAACATTATTGGTATCCGCTCGAGCAAATCGATGAAAAACAGGATGACAGTGCTACAGTGCAGTGCTATTCTACTATATATATTGATATATACCCCCTACCCGCTTATTGTCTTTTGGTTTAATGCTTTGATATAATAAGACACTCCTAGAGTCAGATGAAGAATGTTAGAATAGTTTTTTTTTTGAGTGTTTTAATTGTTTAATGAGAACCTTAAGAGAAACTTATTGTATGTTTAATTGTTTCTGAGACTCCCCTTTTAGGATTCTTACAAGTATCTTGGAGCAATCACCTAGAATGAAATCAAATCTAACAAGTATTTAATGAAAGGCTTTTAAAACTAGGAACATTATTGACAGTGATACAGTGATACAGTCATATAGGATACTATGTATTCATGTGTTTTCTTTTTGTTGTACTTGAGGATACTAAATACAAGATACCACATATAAGTAGAATTAATTATCTGTGATCATTTAAAAAATATATTTTTACTTTTTGGGTCACACCCGGTGATGCACAGGGGTTACTCCTGGCTCTGCACTCAGGAATTACTCCTGGCTGTGTTTGGGGAGGTCCATATGGGATGCTGCTAATCGAACCCTGGGTTGGCCTCATGTAAGGCAAATGCCCTACCTGCTGTACTATCGCTCTAGCCCCTTATCTGTACTCTTGATCTTAGAGCAAACATTTGATAAAATAACTTTCTTGAAAATTTTCTCTAGGCCTTCATGATGTCATATATAGGCTTGTCTTTTTGTTTTCCTCCTTCATGTTCTTTCTCTGTCGCTCTTTACTTTTTCTTCTCCGCTAGATTCCAAGATGTTGTTGATCACAGAGGTCTGTTTGTGACTCCTGTCTATTCTCTGTACTTTTCCTTTAATGCTGTCATTTAATTTTATAGACGTAAATAAATACCGTTATATAATGGCAGCCCACAATTTAAATTCACTTTCCAAATGATTCTTCTCAATTCCAGAATAATAATCCTGATTATCTAGCATATTTATGCAATTATGCAATAGGTGTTACAAATACAGCACAAAGAAGTGTAACTTTTTACTTTCCATTTAATTTTAGTTTTTGTATCTTATCTTTATCCCCCACCAATTCCAAACCCAGTTTACAAACTCGTTACTAACTACGGTTTCAAAATTCATCATGAATGCGGCCATATATCACCAGCCAATCATCATTGTATCACTGTCATCCCGTTGCTCATCGATTTGCTCAAGCGGGCACCAGTAATGTCTCCATTGTGAGACTTCTTGTTATTGTTTTTGGCATATTGGATATGCCACTGGGAGCTTGCCAGGCTCTGCCATGTAGTGAGATACTCTTGGTAGCTTGCTGGGCTCTCCAAGAGGGGAGGAGGAATCAAATGTCTTAAATAATAAAGGCATTTCCTTTTAATTTTACTGACTTTTTTCTTCAATGGTAAAGTTTTTCATAGTAGGTAAACTTTTTTCTTTAATGTATAACTAGTTATACCATTACCTTACTCACACTACTCCAAATATTTTTGATGACAGATATTTATGATGACAGATGTTTGCAATGGTAGTAAAACAATATATATCCAAATCATTAGTTCTAAAATGTGTGAAAAATGCATTGAAATGGAGTAAGCTTGCAAAATCCTTTTATTAGTTACAGTGATCTAGTCATAGATTTTGTATTAGCTAGCAGAAAAATACTGATGTGAAGATACATGTGTCCATTGCCCTGGAATCTGCCCTTTCACTAAATTGATTTTCCAAATGGCATGGTTCGAGCTAGATTGATTTGCAACATATGAAATTTAAATTCGTTTGTGAATGGGCTATACTCACAAGTTTATTTACCATTATATAACAAGCAAATATCAAGTACACTCAATGGTTTTATTTGAGAATGAAAATTTATATTTTCAAATGAGAAATCTTTTATTCATGAAAATATACAATATTTATTTTTTAATATTAAGAACAACATCTTTTCCCCTGGCAAGCATTCCTTATTTTTTAAGGAAATAGTTCTTGAGTGAACTGACCACACTGAACTTTTAATTGGTGGTTTGCAAGCCCATTTCTTCTCACTAAGCCTTGAGATGCTTCAAATGAATCGCATACTTACATTATCTTTCTTAAGTACCAATGATCACTTTGGCATTTACTCAGCGTATATAGATAGGCTAAGCTCAAAAGATTTAATGAATGGAATAAATACATAATGGTGTAAATTATTAAATTGTTTTAAGTGGCTATCCCAAGTTTGCATCCAAAAACATGATTTAGTATATAAAATTTTGGAATATAGTAACTATGCTTATTTAGAAATGCTCTTTCCTTTCTAGATTTGGGTTCTGCCAAAGATCCTCAAGTTCTACCAATATGATTAGGAGAATTGATTGTCAACTTCTGCTCTTTCTCTAGACATCGATCCTGGTAAGCTGGTTGGAAAATGTGAACTGTTCAAGAATTTAATGTCTGATTCTTCAAGTTTTAAGGTTCAGCATGGTTTATACTTACATGACTTGACTTTGGGGATTTTACTTAATTTCTCTATATATTATTTTCTATTGGTATTTAATTTATTGAGTTAATACAAGGAAACTGTGGATAAGTATATACCAAATGTGTGACATTTTCTAAGTATTAGACTATTACTAGGTGTTAGGCATTATTATTGTTTTTAATTTACTTCACAATATTTGATTACAATTAATATTCAAACGCCAATGCCACCACCATTAAACCTTCCCACCACCAAATTTGGGATGTTTCCATCCCAAGCCCCAATATCTTTCCCAAAACACAATCAAAAGAATATATTTAGGGTGTTTACCTTGCACGCATCCGACCAGGGTTCTATTCCTCTATCCCTCTCGGAGAGCCCTGCAAGCTACTGAGAGTATTCCTCCAGCACAGCAGAGCCTGGCAAGTTCCCCGTGGCGTATTCAATATGCCAAAAGTAGTAACAAGTCTCACAATGGAGATGTTATTGGTGCCTGCTCGAGCAAATAGATGAGCAACAGTGACAGTGATTGTTTGTTATGAAGAGCCACTGAACATGCTTACATAAGAGTTCTCATATAGAAAACAGTGTGAAGATTCTTCTATTTTGGCAGGAGCCATTTAGACATTCTATAGGATATCACTGACATGTTGTTAAAATTTGGGTGATGTGAGCTTTGATGTATACGTCTGAAAATATGTAGCACTATCATCCCATTGTTCATCCATTTGCTTGAGCGGGCATCAGTAACGTCTTCATTATTAAACTTGTTGTTAGAAAATATGTATATAGGCATATATATGTATATTATATATACATTCCCCTCTATGATTTGTTGCCTGCTGTCTGAACCCCATCAAATATGGTGTGGTAATTATGGGAAATGAGTAGAGGGTGTCTTATGATTTGCTGCACAGCTGCACGGTTTAGGAGCATGTTCACTCATACGTGAAGCTCACCCCGAGCATGTGGAACGAGGCCTGGACCGTGGTCGCAGTTGAGTTGTGGAGGCTGGCTGCAGGGGCTGGGTCCCTTGGGGTGGGAAGGGCTCTTACTCGCCCCCACTCTGGGGCGCCCCAGTGAAAACAGCCTGGTGCAGAGTCCGGTGGCATGGTTATGGGGGGCCTCAGGTCATGCTCTCCTCTGGGAGAAGCGGCAGTGAGTTCTGGGCAGTAGTACTATTACTTTTTCCTAATACCTACATTAGAGCAGAGCCTAATCAGTCACACTTTGTTTTTTTTTAAGATTTTAAAATTATTGTATATGAATAGCCAGAATCTGGAAAAAACCCAAGTGCCCTAGAACAGATGACTGGTTGAAGAAACTCTGGTACATCTATACAATGGAATACTATGCAGCTGTTAGAAAAAATGAGGTCATGACGTTTGCATATAAGTGGATCAACATGGAAAGTATCATGCTAAGTGAAATGAGTCAGAAAGAGAGAGACAGACATAGAAAGATTGCACTCATCTGTGGAATATAGAATAATAGACTATAAGACTAACACCCAAGAATAGTAGAAATAAGAACCAGGAGATTGTTTCCATGGCTTGGAGGCTGGTCTCTCATTCTGGGTAACTCAGGGAAGGGAACACCAAGTAAAATGTGGTTGGAGGTCATGTGTGGGAAGGGTGAGGCGGGCGGAATACAGACTAGAGACTGAACACAATGGCCACTCAACACCTCTATTGCAAACCACAACACCTAATCAGAGAGAGAGAACAAAAGGGAATTCCCTGCCATAGTGGCAGGGTGGGGTAGGGGGAGACGGGTCTGGGGAGGGGGGGAGGGATGTTGGGTTTACGGGTGGTGGAGAATGGGCACTGGTGAAGGGATGGGTTATTGAACTTTATATGGGGGAAGCATGAGCATAAAGATGTATGGATCTGTAACTGTACCCTCACGATGACTCTCTAATTAAAAATAAACTAATTATTAAAAAAAATAAAATTATTGTATATGACTATTTAACCTTTACATTCTCTCTCTTTTTGAGAAGTCACATCTTTCCCCTTTATTTTTCCATTGAACTTTGATGATCAGATCTGGGGGCCTCAGAAATCAGATTAAGCCAACTCATCCTAGAGAAAGTTCAGAGTTTGAAGTGTTTTGTTAATCTGTGTCAAGTCAATTGAAAAAATTTTCTCTTTACTCCTCTCCCTGATAGCTTTATACTCATCCCTGAAAGTAGGGACAAGTGGTACATTTAAAGGTCAAATCATTTTGTGCCCTTTTCTCTGCCTTAATACATTCGATACAAGTGATTGCCCGAGAGGGCTAACTGTAGTGTAAGAAAGTTATGGTGGCATACAATCCATACATAAATATACCATCTCAAGAAATTACATTTTTTATCCTAATGCCTTTTAATATAAGATGAAGAAGTCAAGTGGTGTGAGCTTGCTTCTAATAGACTAATGAGTAGAGAGAAGTTTCAAGTTACAATGAAAGCAAATAATGAATTGAGAGAAATGGCAAAGAGATCCTCAACCTGAGGGATAAACTCTTATTGATCATCTGGACCAATGTCTCTAACATCTGTATTAGTGAAACTAACAGCTACAAAGACCAAAATTGGTCATTCTTATCATACCAAACTAGACTAGGGAAGATAATGAGGATTTAAAAATCTCTGTGTAACAAAATAAGCTTTGCTATCAGGAAGTACAAATAAATCCTTTAAGGTTGCTTTTTTCTCAGAGTCTAAGTTTATAGTTTTTATGATTATTTTAGATTTTACTGAGGTAGTAACATACTTTTTAAATTATAAAATTTTTAATTTTTTAATTTGTTTTTCTCAGAAAACTTCTGAACACTGAAGTTAACAATCTGCTGATTATTCAGTTATTGCTGGAACAAATAGACAAATTCAACAATATATTTGTCTTAATCATGGAAAACAAATAATATTTTTCCTCAGAATGATGATAAGAATTATGGGTAAAATATCAGAAAAGGCATAAAAATGGATTAAAGCTTTCCCCCATATTTTTCAGTTATCTTTAAAATTAAGGTCTGTGTTTTATGGGCATATAATCAGATATGTACATTAAAATTATTACACTACAAATATTGTGATAAGACAATGTATTTTGATGGAAAGCCCTCAAATTTAGTCAAGTATGGTACCAACTATAGTTGATTTCCAGTTAACACACGTTTACTGATAATTATGGCTATTTACATGCACATAATGTATCTCTAGTCATATTTGGGTGATGAGAAATTCAGTCTCTAACTTGGTAATTAAGTTCTCTATAGTTACAATGATTTCCAAATCTCCCTCTTTGCACACTGTTCATGTGTAAGATCAGGTTTAACAATTTGTCTCTCCTCCTGAGACTAGTATGCTCTTTAGATGTTATTTTTAAATCTTCCTATTATCACAATTTTTATGTCTTATAACCTTTCATAAAGACATAAATCAGATGAAAATAAAGAGTACATAATATATATACATATATATTAAATCATTATGTAGATATGAGACAGATATCTATTATAAAAGATGGTTTTCTTGGAATATATGGAAGGCATGTGTCCATATTTAATTAAACTTTAGAAGAGAATTTGGATTTTATTTTGTAAATATAAGAAGATTGATAAATCTGAAAATGTCTAAAGTTCTGTAGATTTTCTTTCTCATGATACTGAGGAGTAAGTTGGAAAATAACATCAGACAGAACAAAACAACGATTCTTATATATGAATTTTACTTGAATTTCTGGCCAAGGCATTAAGGAAATGAAAAGAAAAGTGTTGAAAATTGTATCAGTTTCTTTTGAATGTGTATCAGAAAATTACCATAAATTCAAGTAATAACAAAACCCTACCAAGTTATTATTTTATAGTTTGGGAGATCAGGAGTTAAAAATTAATCTCTCATGACCAAATGTCTGATAACTGGCTGGATCATTCTGAAAACTGTCAGAGGAGAATCTGTTTTCTTATTGCTTTTCAGTTTTAGAAGATTGGACTGGAACAATAGCACAGCGGTAGGGGGTTTGCCTTACATGCGGCTGACCTGAGTTTGATTCCTCCATCTCTCTTGGAGAGCCCAGCAAGCTACCGAGAGTATCCTGCCTGCATGGCAGAGTCTGGCAAGCTACCTGTGGCATATTTAATATGCCAAAAATAGTAACAACAAGTCTCACAATGAGTGGAAATTGCTGTTTTTTAGATGTAGAAAATGATGCTCAAACTTGAACCTAAAACCAGTATCAGCGTCCTCCTCCCAATGTTCCCCTTTCCCCTACCCAGCCTCCTTAGCAAACTCATTGTGTGTAGTTTTATTTTTACTTTCAGATAATTAGAGCTACCATATTTCTTTTTATATTCCAGAAGAATAGTTTGATGATGATTTCCTGTGATTTATAAAATAGAGTTCCAATTCTGTTTTATGTACAGAGCTGCTTTTTCCTTTGAGATAGCAGGGCATTGCTAGCTCTCCACCGAGCCAGGAGGACCAGTGGCATTGTTAATCACTCATTACTCACTAATTTTCATGTGAACATTATGACAACTAATAACTGAAAGAGATTTCAATCAATCTCCCAGATTTATTTTTGGCAATATCGAACATATTGATTAGATCAAATCTCATATTTTCTTTCTGGTCTAGTACACAATTTTCTTTGCTTTAGGTGGAGTCACATGGTATATTTACGCACTCCTATATATTTTTTATTTTTTGTCAAACTGGAAACAAAAATGTGACTGCTACAGAGGCAGGCTGTGGGTGAAAGGCAAACTGGGGACATTGGTAGAGAGAAGTAATACTGGTGAGGTGGTGTTGGACCATCATAATGCCTGAAGCTCAGGCATGAATAACTTTGTCAATCATGGTTTCTCAATAAAAGACTAAGATGTTTTGACCTGGGAGATGACCCTAAGGGCTGGAGCCTGTACTCTGCATGGGGAGTTCTCTGTTCAACCCCAGGCACCACATGGACACCCACTATTAATAGAAGTGACCCCCCCAAACAAGAAGTTTAAAGACCCATTAATGTGTCTGTTTTCCCTACATTTTCCTGTTTTATTTTGGGTCACACCGGTCTGTGCTCGGGGCTTTCTCTTGGCTTTGCGCTTAGGGTTCACTCCTGGGAACTTACGGGACCCTATGGGGTGCTGGGGTTTAATTTGCATTAACTACGTACAAGGCAAGGGTGTTGCCTGCTGTGCTATCTTGAAAGCTTCCTCATTTGAATATTTATAACACTTGCAGGTCACACAGTATAGGCAATAAAAAGCCTTATCATGTGCCAGGTCCAGACCACAGGAATCACGGGATGCCAGGAATTGAACCTCAGTCAGCCATGTGCAAGGCAGATGGCCTACCTGCTGTAATAATCGTTCCAGCTGTGTGTTTTGGATTTTGGGGGTGCTCAGGGATTACTCCTGGTAGCACTAGGGAAGATCACGGAAGAGCCCGGCAAGCTCCCCGTGGCATATTCGATATGCCAGATACAGTAACAGTAACAGTCTCATTCCCCTGATCCTGAAAAGAGCCTCCAATCATTGGGAAAAACGAGTAAGGAGAGACTGCTAAAATCTCAAGGCTGGGAGCAATGGAGACGTTACTGGTGCCCGTTTGAGTAAATTGATGAACAACGGGATGACAGTGATACAGTAATACAGTGATTGTTGGGGGGCTACTACAATGGCCTGGAGTTAAGGACTTGCTCCTGGTGGTACTCAGAGGGATCATTCATGTGGTGTTGGAGATCAAACCCTGGCCTCAACATAAAAAGCATATTCTCCAGCTCTTTGATCTGTCTCTCTGGCCCAGTTGGCACATTCTTTAACAGAGTACTCTATCAGGCAAGGGACTTCATTGGATATATTCAGGAAGAATTTGATGCCTTTTATCTATAGCATAGTATTAGTCAAAGGCTCTTTTTGGAATTTAAAGCTTGTAATTTTATGTGTTCTACTTTACTTGCATGATATCAATATTTATTCAAGTACATTGGAGAGAGAACTTTTTTACAGAAAGTTTTTGCAATATTGCTTTAGACTGAGATTAATATCAGAAGTAATTTTGCTCTAGATAATTAAAATGAGGCCCAGGAAAGTGAATGATTGGCTAAGATAAACTGCTTAATAAGCTGCAGACTTAGAACTATCATCCATCTCTTTTCACACTCAATTCAATGTTCTTGTTACTTCACGTGCGCTCTGTAAGTAAGAACAATTCTTAAGAGTTATGGCTTTCCTAGAAAAGCAGGAAATGCTGAATGGGAGATTTAGGTATGTTCTTATTAAATGACTGACCATGTTCTTTTATTAATTACGAGTAAATAAATATAGTTGGTTGTTGGTTTGGTTTAGCTTTGGGGCCGCACAAACAGGGATTAGGGCTTACTCCCAGCTCTGTGTTCAAATTACTGTCGGGGCCCAAGGGATCACTCCTGGTTCAAGGGATGACATTTGTAGTCCTGGAAATCAAATCCTGGCCACCGTGGGCAAGGCAAATGTTCTACTTGCTGTACTCCAACCTTTTCAGTAATTATATATTTTTATCCAATGGAAAACTTTTCACAATCCACTGGCAACTGTCTCTTGAATGATGACCCTGTGGAACCTCTTTCCTTCTGTTCCCGCAGGCAAGATTTGCTCTCTCTGTTCAGGTAATATCTATGTTTTCTTCTTTGGCCAGACTCTGGGTTACCTCTTTAGAGCCTCGAGTAGAGACCTTGGTGGCTTCCGTTAGCTTCTGATCACAGTGTGACTGTAGTCTTGTAAACTTATATTTAGATTTCTTTCTCCCTTAGATGAGAGATAGAGATAACACTATAGCACTGTCTTCCCATTGTTCATCAATCTGCTCGTGCGGGCACAAGTAAAGTCTCCATTGTGAGACTTTTTACTGTTTTTGACATATCCAATACACCACAGGTAGCTTGCCATGCTCTGCCGTGCGGGCGGGATATTCTCGGTAGGTAGCTTGCCTGGCTCTCTGAGGGGGGTGGAGGAATCGAACCCAGGTTGGCCACGTGCAAGGCAATGCCTTACCCGCTGTGATATCGCTCCAGTTCTGTCAAAGCAAATCTTCTAAAACTGCTTCTTTACCATTTTCAACATTTTCTTCTCATTTAACTTCGTGCCACTCTGTTTTACCTACTTATCTTTTTACCCTCATGCCTCTGTCTGCATCTAGAAAGGAATTTTAATTCTTGTACTTATTCATACTTCAGGGGGAAACGCTCTTTTTATCTCAAATAAACTACAAGCTTATTTCCCTAGGCTTATCTTATTAATATTTGATGGCATTTACTTTCAAAGTGACTTTGCACAGTTACCCTGGAGTGTTTGTATAAAGGAGGCTTTCTAATGCAAATCTGACTAGATTGAAAGTTAAAAAAATTTGACCCAATAAGAATGCCCTCAAAGTCAAATTTTAGTCATCAAAGCACCTATTCTTTTATTCATTCCATGATTTGTTTGTTAATTAATTGTATACTATAATTTATTAAACAACTATTTCCCAAGACCTTGTAGTGGCTATTAGGTCTAGAGGTCATCGTGAAAGAGAGGAGGTAAGATAGTGTTAAAAAATAATCCCACAACCTCAAAATTTAAAAATAAATGTATTCTTCTAGAAAGAAGTAAAAAAAGGAGAATACCTACCAGGGTGCTTTTAAGGGAATACACTTCCTATTTTTAGAAACACATTAAAATTACATGCTTACTTTGATATTTTTACAGTTCTAAAAGACCCGCTTGCTGATTTATCATGTGCTACATAGGAAAGGAAATCCTTCACACACTTGTGTAGGGAAGATGGGAATATGATTAATAGCTGAGAGCGGATAGAGTCAGTCACTCCTTAGCAAGCCTCAGGCTAGTGGGAAGGAATACCACTGACGAAGCAAATTTACTTATTTATTTATTTATTTATTTATTTATTTATTTTAAACTTGAAGTAGAATTTATTCTGTTTTAAAGTTTTGGAGAATGTTAAATCCATCTTTTTTTAATTAATAGTTTATTTTTAATTAGTGAGTCAACGTGAGGGTACAGTTACAGATTTATACATTTTTGTGCTCATGTTTCTCCCTTACAAAGTTTGATAACCCATGACTTCACCAGTGCTCATTCTCCACCACCAGTAAACCCAACATCCCTCCCCCCTCCCCAGTCCCATCTCCCCCCACCCCACACTGCCACTATGGGAGGGTATTCCCTTTTGTTCTCTCTCTCTGATTAGGTGTTGTGGTTTGCAATAAAGGTGTTGAGTGGCCATTGTGTTCAGTCTCTAGTCTATATTTGGCCCGCATCATCTTTCCCCCACATGACCTCCAACCACATTTTACTTGGTGTTCCCTTCTCTGAGTTGCCCAGAATGAGAGAACAGCCTCCAAGCCATGGAGACAACCTCCTGGTACTTATTTCTACTATTCTTGGGTGTTAGTGTTATAGTCTATTATTCTATATTCCACAGATGAGTGCAATCTTTCTATGTCTGTCTCTCTCTTTCTGACTCATTTCACTTAGCATAATACTTTCCATGCTTATCCACTTATATGCAAACGTCATGACCTCATTCTTTCTAACAGCTGCATAGTATTCCATTGTATAGATGCACCAGAGTTTCTTCAACCAGTCATCTGTTCTAGGGCACTCGGGTTTATTTCCAGATTCTGGCTATTGTAAACAGTGCTGCGATGAACATATAAGTGCAGATGTCATTGCGACTGTACTTTTTGGCTTTTCTGAGATATATTCCCAGCAGTGGTATTGCTGGGTCAAATGGGAGCTCAACCTCTAGTTTTTTGAGAATCGTCCATATTGTTTTCCAAAAGGGCTGAACTAGCCGACATTCCCACCAGCAGTGTAGAAGGGTCCCTTTCTCCCCACATCCTCTCCAACAGCGATTGCTTTTGTTCTTTTGGATGTGTGCTAGCCTCTGTGGTGTGAGGTGGTATCTCATGGTTGTTTTGATCTGCATCTCTCTGATGATTAGTGATGTAGAGCACTTTTTCATGTGCCTTTTGGCCATTCGTATCTCTTCCTTGGTAAAGTTTCTGTTCATTTCTTCGCCCCATTTTTTGATGGGGTTGGATGTTTTCTTCTTGTAGAGTTCAACCAGTGCTTTATATACCCTTGATATCAACCCCTTATCTGATGGGTATTGTGTAAATATCCTTTCCCTTTCTGTAGATAGTCTTTGTATTCTGGTCACTGTATCTTTTGCGGTGCAGAAGCTTTTTAGTTTAATGTAGTCCCATTTGTTGATCTCTGTTTTTACTAGATTGCTTAGTTCCGTGTCATCTTTGAAGATACCTTTATCTTCAATATCGTAGAGGGTTTTGCCTACCTTGTCTTCAATGTACCTTATGGTTTGTGGTCTGATGTTGAGGTCTTTAATCCATTTTGATCTGACTTTTGTTCATGGTGTCAGGTCGAGTTCTAAGCCCATTTTTTTGCATGTGGTTGTCCAGTTGTGCCAGCACCATTTGTTAAAGAGACTTTCCTTGCTCCACTTCACATCTCTTGCACCTTTATCAAAGATTAGATGATCATACATTTGAGGTTGTGTGTGGGGATATTCCACCCTGTTCCATTGGTCTGCAGTTCTGCTTTTGTTCCAGTACCATGCTGTTTTAATTGTTACCGCTTTGTAGTAGAGTTTAAGGTTGGGGAGGGTGATGCCTCCCATCATCTTTTTCCCAAGAATTGTTTTAGCTATCCGTGGACATTTATTGTTCCATATAAATTTCAGGATTGCTTGATCCATTTCTTTGAAGAATGCCATGGGTATCCCTATAGGGATCGCGTTAAATCTGTATAATGCTTTTGGGAGTATTGCCATTTTGACAATGTTTATTCTCCCTATCCATGAGCAGGGAATATGTTTCCATTTCCTCATGTCCTCTTTTATTTCATGGAGAAGCGTTTTATAGTTTTCTTTGTAGAGGTCCTTTACTTCTTTAGTTAAGCTGATTCCAAGGTATTTGATTTTCTGGGGCACAATTGTGAACGGGATTGCTTTTTTCATGTCCCTTTCCTCTGTCTCGTTGTTTGCATATAGGAAGGCCATGGATTTTTGGGTATTGATTTTATAGCCTGTGACTTTACTGTATAGGACAATTGTTTCTAAGAGTTTCTTACTAGAGTTTTTAGGTTTCTCTAGGTATAGTATCATATCGTCTGCGAATAGTGAGAGCTTGATTTCTTGACGAAGCAAATTTAAAATATATCTTTTTTTTAATATTTGCTTTGGGGCTATATCCTGCAGTGCTTAAAAAATACCCCTGATCAGTTGTTTAGAATATTCTGATATTCCTGGCCATGCTCAGAGGATCGTGTAATGCAAAGGATAGAACTTGGGTTCCTATATGTAAAGCATACACCAAAATCTGGTTGTCTAGTGAGCTCTTGAAATGGAGCATATACACTGGTCTCAATTTTTATCCAGTGAAACATTCAGGGTCTATTAAGGGTTGTTAAGTTTTTCCAGGAGAATAAACTATTCAATATCTACAAAGGGATTTCAATGATTACCTGGAGGAACATTGAAAACCTTTTGTAGATAAAACATCGCTCATTTGTTAATTCATTTGTTTTTAATTGCGATGTCAGTTTAGAATTTGGGATATGAAACTCTATTAATAGGCTGTGGGAAGGACTGATTTGCTTGTCATCGTGTCCCAGCAACTATACCGCTAAGTGAAGAGTAAAGAATTGATCAATTAAAGTGGCAAGGATAAAATGTTCTAGAATAATTGAAGAGGCATCAAAGAAGGCTGTTGGAAGAGTTGCTTAATTGTATTGGAAGGATAAGCAAGCTGAAAAAATGGAGATGAGGCAGACAGCTCTACAAGAGGAAATGATTTGCATACTGAAAAATGCTCAATGAGTCACTATCACGATGAAGAGAATTTAAAGGAACAAATTCAAGGCTGTAATCATAGCCCAGCGGGTAGTGCATTTGCCTTGCACGAGGCCAACCTGGGTTGATTCCCAGCATCCCATATAGTCCCCTGAACACTATCAGGAGTGATTCCTGAGTGCATAGCCAGGAGTAATGCCTGTGCATCGCCAGGTGTGACCCAAAAAGAAAAAAGAAATAAAGGAACAAATGCTTGCAAATTAATAAGATATAAAATACACAAAAGAAAGGCAACTAAGTGATATAGAGGGAAAATTTAAAAGTTCAGAAAGGAGTTTCTATGTATGATTATCAATTTAATACCAAAATATTTGAACTATTACTATTATCATCATATCTAATAATGAATCTCCTTTTTATTAAATTAATTGTTATTTGCAGTTCTGTACAAGACAATACATGTTTGCAATTTTAGGGGAACAATGTTACCTTATCTTGTCCATCACAAAAATGCTGGGTCCCTCCACCACTGGGAGCTTTCATCTCACTCATCACCTTTGAAGACTTCAATTCAGGAGTCAGAGTCTCAGGGTTTGTTTTTCTTGGATTTTGCTTCTTCCTATATGTAAGGTAAGAATATGTAGTATTTGTCTTTCTCCTTTTGACTTAGCATGAATCTCTCCAATTCCATCCCTGGTGGAATATAAGATAATAATTTGTCTTTACTAATAGCTGAATAATATTTTGTTATGTGTGTATATTACATCTCCTTTATTTACTCATCTGGTCTTATGCACTTAGTTTTCTAATCCTGATAACATATATCTCTTTAATGTAATTCTTTTTTACCAAAGGAAAGTTGGTTATGTTGCAAATTGCATTATTAATTATGCAGTTGGCTTAGTCATTTTTACTTTCTGACACTAAAATACTGAAAATGAGAATACATTTACAATATCGCCTAACTTGAAGATTGATAACATTATAAAAATTGATTTAGTGTGCCAGATATAGTTTCGAATTTCCTTGATACCTTTCTTTTACTCACCTCATAATTCCTGCCATCTCTGCTTTGAAAATGAGTCTGTCATATACTGCTTCTTCTTATTTCAGTTTCTTAATCCAAGATACTATCATGTATCACTTGGAATATCATAATCAGTACTGGTGTCCCTGATTTGAATTTTATATCCTATAGACCAACTTCCCAGTAGATCCAGTGACCTTTTTAGAATGGTAAATTAGATATCTAAAACTCCCCAATGATTTCTCAGATTTGCAAGTACTTCTACCATTATGTTCTTTTAACTACATCACTTACCATTATTCCTCTTACTCCTGTACTTCAATTATTAGAGTGTTCCCAAGTCTCCACCGTCTTATCTTATCAACTATACTTTTCAGAACATTTGCATGCCAGCTCCCGCAGCTTGGATTGTTTGTCTTCCAGTTTTCATATCTGATTCTTTTAGACGTTCATTAAAATATAATCCCCTCCATATGTATTTCTCTGTTCTGGATATTTAGTTATATAGTGCTGTGTCCTAAGCTGTATGCATCTTTCTATAAATATCTATTTAAAATTAACTCATTAATTTTATTATCTAAAATTATAATTTCAGGGCATGCCAGGATCACTTATGCCTTAACAATACTTTTATCATAGTAAATTCTCCATAAATATTTATCATATGAATGTTGAATTGCAGCTAAAGAGATTTTTTTCCTTTTCATCTTCTACATTTTCAGATAGTTTGATCCTGAAAGAGTGATAGGGATAATTAGTTTTACTAGAATTGGTGTTTCAAATAATTTTAGAGTCCCCATGGAGTAACGTCTCACAGGAACCTGACTATATGATTAGAAACTCAATGTCCAGGTGAGGAAACTCACCAAAAAGTGGTAAATTTAAAATGAACTTCCAAAGCAATAAGCAATATAAAAAGATAAATACAGAGGGAGTCGCTAACATGTTGTAAATATTTCTAATAATAGAGGAAAGTATTCAATCATGAGCTAAAGTGTATTCATTTAGTTTTATATAATTTTGTAGATTAAGCAGGCTATACTGCTCAATATTAATTTAGTATATCACTTTCCCCTGGAGTAATGTTATTATGCTAACTTTGAGATCACCTATGAAAGTGCTCTGTAGCACTGTCGCACTGTCATCCCGTTGTTTATGGATTTGCTTGAACAGGCACCAGTAACGTCTCCATTGTGAGACTTGTTACTGTTTTTGTCATATTGAATATGCCATGGGTAGCTTGCCAGGCTTTGCTGTGGGGGCGGGATATTTTCGGTAGCTTGCCAGGTTCTCTGAGAGGGATGGAACAATCAAACCCGGGTCGGCCCCATGAAAGGCAAACGCCTTACCCTCTGTGCTATCGCTCAGTCCACTATGGACAAAGTGCACTATGCACTATGGACAAATATTTTTGTTTATTCTACTTTTGCTTTTTTGGGGGGTGGCACTTTCAGCAGTTCTCAGGACCTACTTTTGACCTACTTGAGACCCTACTGATGGTCCCAGGGGGATCATATGGGATGCTAGGTCATATGGGATGCCAAATCAGGGTGGGCTGCATGTAAAATAAGTGCCCTGTCCTCTGTACTATCTCTCTGGCTCATCCTCACTTTTGCTTATTCTAACAGCAATTTTGAACTTTATTTACATCTATAATTAAAGACTCCTCACTGAAACCTGGAACAATGACCTGTTTGATCACCCTTGCTGCTGTTAGTACTCTCATGGTCTGTTAAAAGCAATATCAATACTCATGGCATTTGATAGTAGCTTACTTGGGAAAGTTGAAGAAACTGTGATCTTCTTTGTGTTGATTAAACATTTTAGTTGTGGTGTTTGAACACACTTGGTTGCTTTGTGGTGGGCATCACATACTTTCTCGTGGCACTGGGTATGAGAGAGGAGTACCACCAGTATTAAAATCCAGGCTCATGCAGGCAAGCTAGGCACCTTACGACTGAGTCACTTCTCTGGCTCCCAGTATAAATATTAAACTGGATGAAAAGTTCTAGTTGGATTGACGAAGTAGCAACAGAAAAGAAAAAAATCATTTTCCACCTCATTCTATTTTTAAAATTTGACCTTTAAAAAAAGCTTAATTAGGTCAAAAATAAAACATGTAGGATAACATAGCCTCAAGTAGTTTAGGTTTATTGGGTTGTTCCCATCACAGTGCTCCCTTTCCTCTGTGTTTATTTGTTTATTTGTAGATATTGTTTTACTCTTCTCCTTGAGTCCTTTGCATAGTTTATTCAGAGCCATGTCCTTTTGTATGGGCATAGGAAGACTGTAGCAAATGCTATGCTTTTGTAACCTGGGAGTCATTTGACTCTACATGGTATTTTCCTCCTGGGCATCTGTTCTCTCGACCTAAGCCTCAGCTGCCCTTACTTCCTAGCACCCCCAAAATCAGGGTCCCGATGAGGGATGGGATGGACCCAGGGCAAGTGGTGAGTTATATGCTACACTGGCATCAAGATGGGCCTGGCCAAAGTGCCTAATGCTTAACTTTAAGTTAAGAGCTTGGTCGTGGATAAATGCTGTCATGATCCAAAAAGTAATAACTAGATTCGTTATTCCTGCTAGGTTTAGGAATGATTAATCTGGCCTGAGTGCTATAGTTTAAGTCTGTGGCAAGATGTTCCCAGGAGAACTGCCTTACAAGCCTGAATATGAATCTCTTACTATGTCCATACAAAAATAACTAATATTAAGATGTTGATGGAGTTTTTGGACTGAGGAAAAGAGAAAAACAATATTTACAGGTCAACAGAACACAAAGAAAGAAGTTACAAATAAACACAGAAGAATGCGAGCAGTGTGATGGGAGTAACCCAAAACCTAAGTCATTCTTTCTGGGCTTTTTATGCCATTTCCTATGTTTTTTAATTGAGATGTGGCTAAAGAATTGTGATAATTTTTACTGCTGGAACTTCTCAGTAGACAAAAAGGTTTTTTTTTTGATAATTAAGATGAGATATTCCCTAGTGAAATACAGTTTTCCCATCAATCTTACAAAATAAATGTTTATTTTATTCATCTTAATATTTATATAATCCTATATGGATGAGTATATAGAATTCAACCTTTCCTTCCCCAAGCAAATATCTCATCTAAACATTAATGACCCTGATACAGTTTTATGCATTAATGAATTTGTTCCTGTGTACTACTAAATTCATTACCATGTTCTCTTGATTATCTCATTAGTTTAGATTTCTCTATCTAAATAGCAGTTTATTTTCATCCTTTCTAATTTTCTACAACAAATATGTATTGACTACCAGCTATAAACTAAACACTTGATTAAATTGAAGGAATTCTTCTCAATAAAGTACTTAGTTTCTTACTATCAATTAGATACTCCCTTCCATTAGGGTTTTATATATAACATTTTATGTAGCACAATTTTTGGAAAAATTTGGTTCTTGTTAATATTTAGTGATGCATATGACTGAAACTATATATATATTTTATAATTCTTCATTTATAGACATGATACCAATTTATAAGAATATAAATTTTATTGCTTTTGGGGGGAGGGGATATAAAGTGACACCCTTTGATCCTTCAATCACAATCTGACTAAAACTAAGATATTCATGGTATGGGACCTTGTAAATTATAAGTTAAAAATATATCTACATTTCACAATTTTTATTTTAACGTATTAAAATATTTATTTGTCATTTAAAGCTAATTTTTAATTGCAAGTTAGGTAGCATGATTAAAATAGATTTAATCTTTTTTTACATTTCATAATATTTATTGTGCACATATACTATAATTCAATTATCCAGTCATCTGTCATTGGATATTTGAATGTATTTCATAACTTAGCTAATATAATTAATTCTATAATTAACTAGGTGTGCATGTATTTTCCAGTGACTTTTTTTTTTGGGTGAGGGAATAGAATTCAGAAGTGGAATTACAGGATCATATGAAAGCTCTATTCTATTTTTTAGATTATCTCCATATTTTTTTTCTCTCTTCACCACATTCCCACTAACCCTGTTTCCATTCTTTTTAGTATAAGCCATTCTTAAACAGGCATTACTCAGCAATTTTTTATTACCTATAGAGTACACATATTTGGATGCACATTATCCAGTCCACATCCTGACAGTTACATTCCAGAGACCTAATCTCGTTCCGGGGACCTAATCTTTGATGACCATCTGTTTTTTCTGCTTTTCTTGTTCCTGGAAGAGGCCTAAGTCCCTCAGAGGCTACATAGCCTGTCATGGCAGTTCGCCGGCCAAGTGGGTCCTAACATTCCCCCACTTCAGTTGTTCATAATGAGGAATATTCCTCCTCTGACCACTCAGGTGTGGGCTCCGCAGGTTTGGCAGCTTCTGGTACTCCTCCCTGAGAACCATCAACAGTAGAGTGTTTATCCCATCTTTAACAAGACACCAGTTTATTCAGGATGCAGAGGTTCATGGTCAGAAGCTACAGCAGAAGTGCTAGGCGTCCTGCGAGGGGATGGGGTCAGGGTGACAAGTTGACTTTCCCAGTTCTCTTTCTATAACAATATTCCTGTAGCACAATCTTTACCATTAAACGGTAAACAATTCAGGAGTTGGCAAAGTAAGAAGGGGACAAGACAATAGGCTCGGTAGGTCCCTGAACAAACATGTCCCAGCGTGGGTCATAATTGGCACAGATCAAAGTTAATTCTACTTGTCTCAGTATCAGAGAGTACCCAGTGCCCACACTGGGGCATGTAAGGAGCTCACTCTGCAACCATCACTTCGAGCATGCAGAAACAGAGAATAATCGGTGCCCTTCCCATGGTCCCTTTGAGCCACTTTCTTCAGTCTTCCATGGAGTGGGGTCGTCTCCCGTCATCCGGATATGCCGCTGGTAGGTGTCATTCCGTCTCCAAAGGGGGGGAGGCAGCTTTTACGCGTTGAAGCATGGACCCGGGTCTTGATTCCACCCACTTTCAGAGCAGTTGGTGTGGTCAGGATCAGGGTGTAAGGACCTCTTCACTGAGGTTCAAGGGTGGCAGTCTCATGTCGCCTAGTTCATACCGGATCTCCCACTGTGTACAGAGGAGGAGTTCACTCTGGCAGTGTGCTCCTTGCCCCATGTGGAGCTGGGCCTTGATACCTATAGGGCCAGTGATGACTGGAGAAGTGAGAGACCATTTATTCTGGCCTCCACTTCCTTTTTCAAGGCTAAGTTGGAGTAGTGGCAGTCGACCCAAGAGAATTTTAAAGAGAGCAGAGTTCCTCCGTGAAGGGGGCTCCCACTCACAACAGGCAATTGGTTTTTTGGGGGGAGCATCTTCGTTAATCTAGCTACCTACATTCCCCAAATGTTAGGGTATTCAAGGAATTTCCTTCATGGGGAGGAGTCCAGTCTCCTCAGGCTCTGCTGCTCAAGGTCTTATCCCGATCCACAAAGTGGATCAACCTTAGAGCTTTCCTTCCCATGAATTTTGTTTACCTAACTTTCATTGCCAGCTGGAGCAATAGCACAGCAGGTAGGGCGTTTGCCTTGCATTCTCTAAAAATTCTCTAAATGAGGAGTTAATCCCATGATGGAATAAGTCTTGAGAACTGTTAAAAAATCTTTGTTCTTTACAAATGACTATACATTCATTGAATGAAGGATGAACACTTAGAACCAGTTTAGATATCCTCTTGGAAATCCCTTGGGTTTCCTTTGGCTCAAGGACAAGTCTGTCTTTTAGCTGACATTCTCCTTGGTAAACCTCTGACTTCAAGTCTCCTTTATAGACTAGGCTATAGACTAGGCTGCTTACCTACAATGGGTTAACCAAATTTTATCTGAATTATCCAAAGGGGGTACCTTTAAATCAAGATTTAAGTACATTTATTCAGTAACCTCTGTAGAATTAGAATCTGGTTCTTATAGAGAGCAATTTACAGAAACGTAGTTTTCTCTCCACCTTCATTTTAAATTTACCAGATGGCTTAACAAACCTAGCTTGTTTTTTTGTACAAACAGCAAAATTGAAGAACTCTCCATTTGGGATACCTTGCTATTTACTGAGAAGTCCTGTGGATTGGCTAAAGGCAGGTGACACGCCAATAATGGCATTACTTTTTTTTTTTTGACTGGAGTGATAGCACAGCAGGTAGGGTATTTGCCTTGCACACTGCCACCTGGGTTTGATTCCTCTGTCCCTCTTCGAGAACCTTGGCAAGCTACCGAGAGTATCCTGCCTACATTGCAGAGCCTGACAAGCTACCCATGGCATATTCGATATGCCAAAAACAGTAATGACAAGTTTCACAATGGAGACATTACTGGCCCACTTGAGCAAATCGATGACAGTGCTACGGTTTGAGAAACTCATTTAGTTTCTTTTTTTCCTTCTCCACCGCACCCCCCACCCCCCATGGAACCATCCAGATTTCCCACCACTATTTGTAAAAGAGGCTTCATATATTCAACTCTTTATCATAGATTTTATATCTAAGGGGTTATCTCTCTGCTTACAATTCTATTCCCTTCTTCTGACAGTCCTTCTTTATGCCAGTACTACACCATTTTGATTGCTATAGCTTATAATATGCTGTAAAATTAATACTTTCTGTCATTTACTTTTCACAGAATTGCTTTGGTTAGTTGGGAAGTTGTAAGATTTCATACAAATTTTAATAACATTTATGTCCTCGAGGAATATGTTTATAGTGATTGCATTAAAAAAGATGGTCATTTTGACCATGTTAGTTTCTTCCAAACCATGAAAATGAAATATTTTACTGCTTTTTGGTGTGAATTTATGTTATTTAAAAAAAAATTCCACCACATTTACTTGAAAATTTCTACCTTTTAATTAAGCATATTAATACTTTTTTTAAAATCAATTCATACTTTTCTCAGTGTTTTAAATTTCTCATCATTTTTCTAACGTCTGTTTGTCTCAGCAACCTATATAGGCAATCTCTGATCTTTAAGCATTTTTTTGTTTTCTTTTGAGCCTACCCAGCGGTGCTCCGGGGTCACTTTTACCTCTGCACTCAGGAATTAATTCTGGTGGTGCTCAGGGAACCAAATAGAATGCCAGAGATTAAACCTAATTTGGCTATGTGCAAAAAAAAAAAAAACTTACCCTGATGTACTATCTCTCTGGTCCTGGATCTTTAAACATTTCTTAATCAAAAAAAGTTCTGTTTGGATTCTGTTAATTTTTCTGAAAAGAATCATTTAGGTGCCCAAAAACTATATTGACTGAAATAATGTATGAATTTGGGTATTTTAATGGCAAAATATCAACAATATGTGACTGCACAAGATTTTTATTTACTTTCTATGTAATTATTTTGTTTTTACCTTCTATTCCCCTTGCTTTCCCTATGGACACTAAGGAACATGATTTTCTTTATGTTTTTGTGTCATTCTAACAAGGACTTATTATTTTATTTTCTCAAGAACTATTTCCTTTTGTACTATTCGCTTCGATTTAGAGTTTAATTTTTAAGCCAGGTACCTGGTTCAGCAGTAGAATATTTGCCTGATTTGTTTGAAGTCCTGTATTAGTTTCTTGCCTCTGTCTCCCACAAAAAAGTATATTGTTCATGAGAGTTTGTTCATTTTAAAGCTAAATTGGGTAGCCATTAATCTCTTTTCAGTTATTTTCTTTATAAATACTAATTAATGTAAGAATTTCCTTAATTATTTTAACAAATGAACAATAAATAGCCAAGACAGATCATTTCAGAACTTTGTTTCATGATGTCTGGATATTGTGACCAGTAAAATAAATCATAGATTATCCAAAACAGGTTTATGGTTTCCTGCTAAAAGAATTATGAACCTGAAAACAGCAAAACAAAAGGATCATTTTGACTCAATTGAAGGTTGTTTTCAAATGATGGGTAGAGATCCATTTACTGCCCTTGAGTTTGGAAATTATAATAGGAAGGGATAAAAACATTGAGGGGAAATAGTGGTGAATTCAAGAAGCATGGGGGTGTAACATGCCTCCCCAGCCTTCCCAACAGAGAAGCAAAGAAACCGGGGACCATGGACTGATGGTCAAAATGACCCATTTAATATTCAGAGCTGTTAGCATATTTATAAATGATCTGAAGAGGGTTGAGGTACAGGACTGCATGTAGGTGTGATTGATCATTTACAGAGGTAAAGCCTTTTGTCCAAGGCAGTTCTCTTAGGGGGATTAACTCGAGAAGACACTCTGTCTCCCAGGGACATCTATATTGCTTTTCTATTTCCCTTTAGCTGTTTAGGGATATTAAGCAATTACATTTACTTCTTATTAATACTTGCAGTTATTTGGATAAACATAGTAAGAGATATGAATTCCCAAATTCAGTTCTCTGGGCTCTGAGAGCAAGAAAGTCTCTTACCATAAAATCCCAGACTAAATCTTCAGGTAAGTTCCACTTGTCCTTTTCCACAGGGGTCCTGTCTCTTAAGTCATAACAGCTTGCATTGAGGGCATGCTTTTATGCTTTCTAGACTGTCCCATTTTAATGCTGGGGTAGTTTTGCCACTTACCCGAGCTTCATCCTTGTCCCATGATGGGACTGCCCTTCATGGGGTATTAGGAACCATGGCAACTGAAGCCTGAGTAAAGTAATTATGACAGATACCCAGAAGCAGATATATTTCAGAGTCAATCAACTCCCAAATATTAAGAGTATAGCATTAAGGTTTTCCTATGTTTAAGCAAAGAACATTGCCCTATAGTAATATATGAAAATGTTATATGGGAAATAGAAAAGCAAGTGATTTACTTCAAGTACAAAGTCCAGAGTCACCTAAGTAACCAAACCTGGCTTGGGTAATTGCAATACAGCACAAGGGAAAGGTTAAAGGTAAACTCAGGGGTTTAGGGATGCTTGTGAGAGCACTGGAAGCTTCTCCGGAAGAGGAAAAGGGGCAATTCACTGATGAGGCTTAAAATATACAGGGCTAATATCCAACTATAGTGAACTCTTTCCGTTTTTTTTACTTTATGTTTAATAATGTTACTTTACTTCCAGCATTTGTCAATATCAGGAGTTACAGTTGTGATATTACTTTATGTTATAAAAGATTGTACATCCCAGTTAATCTCTCTATAACTCAGTGACTCAGACAAGACGAAAAAATATCTAAAGATTTTTTATGTTAATTTTTTTTGGCTGAATCACCATGAGATACACTTACAGAATTCATGATTATGTTTCAGTCATAGTCATACAATGATTGAGCATCCATCCTTCCACCAGTGCGCATTTTCCACCACCAATGTTCCCAGTATTCCTTCCACCACCTCCACCCCATCCCACCCCAGCCTCTGTGGCAGGCATCTTACTTCTAACTCTCTTTCTACTTCGGGGCATTAAGGTTTGCAATAAAGACCCTGAGAGGCCATCATGTTTGGTCCTTTATCTACTTTCAGCACACATCTCCTATCCCGAGCGATCCCTCCAATCATCATTTACTTAGTAGTTCCTTATTCATCCCAACTGCCTTTCCCCCTAGCACAGGAAGCCAGCTTCCAAACTGTGGAGCAATTCTTCTGGCCCTAACTCTACTGATAAAATTTTTATGAACTAGTAATACCCAAGATTTTTTTCAAGACATATCTCAAACTAGTATTTATTCCTTTATTTTTTTTCGAAATTATTTTACCCAATCTTACTATAAAGTTCCTATCAGGCCTATGCTATTTCTATTTTATACATTTTATTTTCTCCCATCAGGGATTTGTACAATATCTTAGTAAAAGGTTTTTTTTTTTAAAGAAAATATTTTTTTTAACTTTTTATTAAATCACCATGTGGAAAGTTACATAGTTCTCAGGTTTATATGTCAGTTATACAATATTCAAACCCCCATCCCTTCACCAGTGCCCATATTCCACCACCAGAAACCCCAGTATACCCCCCGCCCCCACCCCCTACCCCCTACTGTATAACTAATGAATTTCACTTCATTTTTTCTTTACCTTGATTACATTCCATAATTCAACACAAAACTCACTATAGTTGTTGGAGTTTCCAACCAAGAGACACAGACCTACTACATTTGATAATTAGTTTTTCATTGCTGGAAATGGAGAGATATGTAGCTACAAGTACATAACTCTCTCTCTTTGTTTTTTTTTTCCTTTTTCCTTTTCCCTTTTTTTTTTCTTTTTCCCCCTCATCCCCCTTCCTGCGCCTCATAGTATGGTGTACGCCACACCGCGTCGGCCAGTGTGGGGTTTTTGCTTAGCTCACAGTCCAGAGAGGTGGCTGCTACATTAAAAACCTTCAATATTTCAACAAAAACTTACTGTTATTATTTGGAGTTTCCCCCCCAAGTCAGACCTGTTCAAATGGAACCGTTTCACGTTGCTGACAATTATAAATGTTTTGGATTTCTGTATAAAGTCCAGGGAAAATTCTGCCAGAAATTACATAGCCCAGCTCACAGTCCCAGTGCATTGCTGTAAGAAGTCTCTGAATTCAAAGTCTTTAGGCGCAGAGGGTCCGATTTGCGCTCAGCGGCTCCGGATTTATCTGGGCCGAGGGCGTGCCAGTTACGCCCCCTTCCCATGAGTTCCTGGGAGCCCCTAAAGTAAAAACCGAATACCTGTGGGTCTGGAGTCACAGAAGATGGCGCCTGCCACGTGGGTGCCGCCAGGCTGCTGCTTTCCGTGCAGGAAGACAGGGTGGGGAGGAAAAAAAAAAATCCACCCCCGCAGCACAGAGTTGTAGCCCAGTTCGGTGTCCCAGTGCATCGCTCTCGGATGCTGCGCTGGATGCCCGAATGTGTTACATCTCTGGAGTCAAAGTCTCTAGGCGAGAGGGCCCCTTAGCAAAAGGTTTTTGGTGAAGATGGTAACAGTGCATTGTGACGTGACTAGTGCTGCATCAAGTTTACTCTGACAAATCACTACTTATGAAGACTGGGTATATTGTTGAGTTTCTTCATAACTCCTATCACTCCTTTTGGTAACAGATGTTTGTCTCTTCTTTGTATTCCCAAAGCTCTCATTTCTTCTTCCTAAGTGCTCATCATCATTAATACCCGAGATGATCTTGGAGCGCCTTACATTTTTGTTGCATACTTTGTCTTTGACTAATGGTTGAAAATCTGTTTTGGCCATTGACAGAAATGGTGAAACATATTGCACACCTTCGGGTTTCTTTGTTTTAAAGGATAGTATCCATTTAGATTCTAACACCCTGTCTATATTCATTATCATTTTATTGGCAAGATAATCAAATTTTAAAGTGTTTGAATTAGCATTGGCTTTTAAGTGGAAAGTGCACAGGGGTGAATTATGTACTATAGTTGATTCTTGTCTTAGTGTACATTAGTTTAAATAGATTGTTTGCCTATATTTCCTGAGCTAAAATCATTAAGGCAAATATGGACCTTCTATAATGAGATGGAGGAAACAGGAAGAAAAAAGCAATTTGAAAATAAGGAATACTTCAGGGGAGAATATAATGTTTGGGAGCTTAAATTGTCTCTAAGAGCTATTTCTGTGTTGCATGACAAATAGGGCAGGTAAAAGACAAATACTGGGATGAGGTACTTATTAGTTTCAGTAGCGATAGCACAGCAGGTAGGATGTTTGCCTTGCACTGCGCCGACCTGGGTTTGATTCCTCTGTCCCTCCTGGAGAGCCCGGCAAGATACTGAGAGTATCCCACCTGCTGCCTGTCAAACTACGTGGCGTATTTGATATGCTAAAAACAGTAACAACAAGTCTCACAATGGAGACTTTACTGGTGCCACTGGAGCAAATTGATGAACAACAGGACAACAGTGCTACAGTGCTACAAGAGAAATACTAGATGAAATATGAAAGAAGTTGTAAATAACAGCTATTTCTTTGTTTTGAAAAGATATAAGGTCTTTTAAAGAAAAATATTGTGTCAATTTTATTCAAAAGTTTTCTTATCTTGAGAACCTGATAGCCTAAAACTGAAAATGATTCAGTAAAGAAGATCAAATTGAGTTGCATGTTCTTATTATTTTAACAGTAGTTTTAGAATTTCAATAATTTGTAACAAGAAATAAACATGACAAATATTGTCATTTTTCCCTGAAGCATATAAAAGAGCTTCTTTTCCTATACATATTCTTAATTATAAAATTACAATTGCTTGCATTATTTAGTACAATTAATACCTGACATATAGATTTATTTAAATTTGATGTGTTAGCAAGTAAATAAATGTTTTATATTGTGCTATATTCTGAGTTTCATAAATACAAACAAGGCCATTTAAATAAAATGTAGTTAGGTGCTTCTTATAAGTTGTTAGATTATAGATTAATGGACAATTTCCTGTGCCATGACAAAAGATTTTATGGTTTTCTGAAAATAAATTTGAAAATCAGTTTGAAGCACTCTTTTCTTCTGGAAACATGAGGGCATTTTAATGTAGCAAATATACTGTTTTACATTCACTATTTAAATAATCTCATTGGAGGCTCTTTCAGGGTCAAGGGAATGAGACCCATCATTGTTACTGTTTTTGGCATATCGAATACTCCACGGGGAGCCTGCCAATGCCTCACTGTTGGGAAGGACGAGTAAAGAGAGGCTGCTAAAATCTCAGGACTAGGATGAATGGAGACGTTACTAGCGCCCACTTGAGCAAATCGATGAACAGTGGGATGACAGTGTTACAGTGATATGGTGATTTAACTCATCTAATCTCTTAGGTTCTCCAAGATGATTTATGACCAACTAATAATAAAATAAAAATAGGAAACAGATGTTATTATAAAGTGCCCAAATTTAAAAGAATTTTTCTATTGCAAAGTGCGTTCATGTTAAATATTGACATACTATAATTGGGTAAACCATTCTTTTAAGGCTTTAAAAATCAGGAAAAAATGCATTTCAACTCAACTTAATATTTTAAATGGTCACTAATGTATAGAGATAATGAGGAAGAAGTTTTAAAAATCACACAGAGTACAAATAATGAGAAACATAAATGAAGACTGCTAATGTCTTCATTAAACAGATATATCATTGAGTCAAATGACCCAAGATAAGCACAAACATGGAATAAAAAGAAATATGAACTAAGTGTTCATTGAAATGATTGTAATATCATTTCTGTGACAAAAATAATGGCAACTGATTAAAAGCTGCCACTTTGAGTAGATAGATTCATTTACCCAAAGCAATAATACTAACAGAAGGTAGAAACAAATGGCAGTCTTACCCTAATGGCTACGAAAATCAATTAAACAATTTGTTTGATGTACTACAAGCTCCTTGGAAGTCTGATTGTATAGCTGATTTCATTGCTCTCTATTTACATAAATTACATTTTTTCCCATTGTCTGTGAGCCCTTCTATTATGCATCTATAAGAAGGAATACATTGTTGACATAAAAAAAGCTCTCTGGGTGCTTGAATAGTGTCTTCTTCTGTGGTTTAAAACTTCCCTGATGCTAGACTTTGATTTCTAGCTCAGAAAACTGCTGGTGTCAAGAAATCCTGATACTAATACATTTCCCTTATTTATTCAGATTGAATACAAGATATTAACATCTGTATGTACTTATTCTGTCTTATGCCTGTTGGTCTTAAGATGATGAAATTGGGCAACTAATCCCTTTATTTTAACTAAACCTTTTGGGTATTTCTTCTTTGACATATGGTTTCCATGTTCCTTGAATCTGAACGCTGCTCACTTTTTGTCATCTTTTCTTCACCTGACTGGTATTCCTGGGCTTTATATTCATTTAACAAATAACTGAAAGGGGAAAAGTACATGCAATGCACTATTTTAAATTCCATGGAAACATCAACAGGAAACAGAGTCCCTCCTTATGGAGCTTATACCCCAGTAAAGGACAGATACTTGACAAATAAATAAATACATAAAGGACAACTTTATATGGTGTCGTTAGGACAGATCTTTCTGGTGAGTTTATATTTGAGAGAATCCTGAAAAGACAAGATTGCAAGGTGAAGTCTTTCTTTCTTTCTTTCTTTCTTTCTTTCTTTCTTTCTTTCTTTCTTTCTTTCTTTCTTTCTTTCTTTCTTTCTTTCTTTCTTTCTTTCTTTCTTTCTTTCTTTCTTTCTTTCTTCCTTCCTTCCTTCCTTCCTTCCTTCCTTCCTTCCTTCCTTCCTTCCTTCCTTCCTTTCTTTCTTTCTTTCTTTCTTTCTTTCTTTCTTTCTTTCTTTCTTTCTTTCTTTCTTTCTTTCTTTATTTATTTCTTCCTTTCTTCCTTTCTTTCTTTCTTTCTTTCTTTCTTTCTTTCTTTCTTTCTTTCTTTCTTTCTTTCTTTCTTTCTTTCTTTCTTTCTTTCTTTCTTCCTTCCTTCCTTCCTTCCTTCCTTCCTTCCTTTCTTTCTTTCTTTCTTTCTTTCTTTCTTTCTTTCTTTCTTTCTTTCTTTCTTTCTTCCTTTCTTTATTTCTTCCTTTCTTTCTTTCTTTCTTTCTTTCTTTCTTTCTTTCTTTCTTTCTTTCTTTCTTTCTTTCTTTCTTTCTTTCTTTCTTTCTTTCTTCCCTTCCTTTCTTCCTTTCTTTCTTTCTTTCTTTCTTTCTTTCTTTCTTTCTTTCTTTCTTTCTTTCTTTCTTTCTTTCTTTCTTTCTTTCTTTCTTTCTTTCTTTTATTTGTGTGGTACAATAGGTAGTTTCAAGGAATACAAATAATAAGGGAAAATTCCATTAAGTGTAGACAAGGCTGGGGTATTCAAAGAACATGGATGGAGTCCTAAGGGAAATTATTAGTCAATGAGAATGAAGAGACAAAGATATGCAGGGATTGTTGATGTAAGAAAACTCTCTGGAAGTTTGAATGGTTTCTTCTATGGTTTAAGAATTTTCTGATGCTGAACTCTGATCTGTAGCTCATAGGAGAACTTCTGTAGCCAGAAATAATGATATTGATACTTTTCCCTGTTTTACAGTACAACTAGTGGTGAGTCTTATGTATCTGAGTTCTGAATGAGATGGGATTCACTAGAAGTTTTAAAGCTGTCTCTCAGAAGCTCCTTCGTATTCTCATCCAGTCGCTGTTCCCTGAATAACCTAGGTAGTCTTAATGTATTCATTATCATTGTTCTAAGTTTCATTAAATTAATATAAAATTTATTTGTGCATTTACTAATAATTGGGCTGGAGTGATAGCACAGTGGTTGGGCGTTCGCCTTTCACACGGCCGACCCGAGTTCGATTCCTCCGCCCCTCTTGGAGAGCCCGGCAAGCTACAAAAAGTATCGAGCCCGTGTGGCAGAGCCTGGCAAGCTACCTGTACGTATTGGATATGCTAAAAACAGTAACAATAAGTCTTTCAATGAGAGACGTTACTGGTGCCCCGCTCGAAAAAATCGATGAGCAACGGGGATGACAGTGACAGTGACTAATAATTGACATTTAAGTTAAATGGCATGGACCTTTGATTATCATGAGCAACAATTATGAACATTTAAAATATTTAAAAATATACATCTAGTTTAGTTATCAAGAAGTAAAAGAAAGCTCTGGTCTTAATTTTCATGTGTACTCAATTTGAATACATATTACCAAAACATTTACCAAAATAGTTGCAATAGATTCTATTCCCATCAGTAGTGTTTGACAGTTTTAATTGTCTAAATACTATCCCTCTCATCCCTCTTACATTTGGCCAGGTATGTGAGTTGCTCCATTTCTACAAAATATGGCTAACATATAAAGATAGGGTTTCTTCTGATATTTCATGCCATAAAAGACTGTAGCTTCCATTTTTTTTCTTCCTGAAAATTACTTGCATGTGACAAATGCTGTTTGTCATACAGCTATTGCATGTCATTAGTAATAATCAAAGGGATAAGAGGCTAAAGTTTTTGCTGTAAGATCAGAAACATGACAAGGTTGTCTACTCTCATCCTACAATTCAATATAGTATCAGAAGTCATAAAAGCAGCACTCAGGAAAAGAACATAAAAGGAATCTAAACTGAAATAAACAAAGCTATAACTATTTGCTGATGATATGGTAGCAGACTTAGGAAATCCTCAAAATTCCAGTGAAAATCTCTAGAAATAATTGATGAGTACAATAAAACATAAAGCCAAAAATTAGTACATAAAAATTGAATTTATAAGCACAAACAACAGACTAACATAAAGAAAAATCAGAAAATAAATCTTTTTTACACATTTATCAAGTTAATTAAATATACAAAATAATTAAACTGGAATGAATGTAGCCAAAAAAGCAACAGCTTTGTACTTAGAAAACTATTATATATTGTTAAAAGCAATAGAAAGATTTTCTTTGCTCATGAATTAAAAGAATCATATTAGTACATGCTTATATTGCCCAAAGAAATACATATGTTAAAACAATTCCTATCAAATTCCCACTGTTATTTTTAAAGAAATAGAACAAAATACATTAAAGATAATTTGGAACTACAGAATACCCTAAGTAGCAAAACACTTCTTCCATAAAAATATAATAAAAAGCAAAGTACTACTCTCCCTGATCTCAAAGTCTACTACAAAGCAATTAAGACAGCATGATACTGAAATGGAAATGGACACATGGGTCAATGGAATGGACTGAGTCCAGAAACAAAACCACACTATGTGAACCACTAATTGACAAAGAAAGAGTTTGATGATGATGATTATTATTTGGTTTTTGGCCACACTGGCTGTGCTCTGGGATTACTCCTGACTGCACTCAGGAATCACGACTGGCAGAGGTTGGGGCACCATGTGGAGTGTCTGGGATTGAACCTGGGATGGCTCTGTGCGCGCCAAACACCCTAGCCACTGTACGATCACTCTGGACCCTCTCTCTACTTTGAAAGAAAGGATATTGGTTATTTAATTTTTAATAAGGTGCATCCTAGGACTTACAATGCCATAAAAGAAAGATGTGGCATATGCAAATAAAATTTGAGAAGAGAGTGAAAACCGAGATTTTGTGGGGAAGCAATCTTTGATTTATATTTGTGGAATGATGAGAAGAAAAACCGGATATCCTATGACCTGAAAAAGTTGTTGATTAAACTCTTATTATCTTGCTATTTTGCCTACTTATTAAGCCATCTTAACTCAATAATTTATAATTTTTACTAGAGAAAAATTCTTATTAATTTGTGAGGTGCCAACCCAAACATGCTTTTCTTTCCACAAAAGTCTTCCTTAATTAGGTCAGACAAAATTCTTTTTTTTAATTTTTTTAAAAAATTATTTTATTGAATCACCATTTGGAAAGTTACAAAGCTTTCAGGTTTAAGTCTAAGTTATACAATGCTCAAACACCCATCCCTTCACCAGTGCACATATTCCACCACCAAGAATCACAGTAAACCTCCTCCTTCCCCCCCACCTCCCCAGACCCCCCCTGCATGTGTAACTGGTAAATTTCACTTTACTTTCACCTTACTTTGATTACATTCAATATTTCAACAAAAAATTCACTATTATTGATTTGGAGTTTCTCCCCCCTAAAATTGACCTGCTGAAAAGAAAGCATTTGATAATTTGTTTTCCATTGCTGAGAATGAAGAGATATGAGGTCAGGAGTCCGCACTAGCAGCCGCACAGTTTTGGATTTCTGTATTTTAGTGTCTTAGTAACTAAGTCCAGAGAAATATCTGCCAGAAATCGCAACTTTGTAAGCTTGTACCTCTCAGCTACTTTATATTCCACATATGAGTGCAATCTTTCTATGTCTCTTTCTTTCTGACTCATTTCACTTAGCATGATACTTTCCATGTTGATCCACTTATAAGCAAATTTCATGACTTCATGTTTTCTGACAGCTACATAGTATTCCATTATGTAGATATACCAGAGTTTCTTTAGCCAATCATCTGTTTTCGGGCACTCTGGTTTTTTCCATATTGTGGCTATTGTAAACAGTGGGGCAATGAACATGGAAATGCAGATGTCATCTCTACTATACCTTTTTGCCTCTCCGGGATATATTCCCAGGAGTGGTATTGCTGGGTCAAATGGGAGCTCAATTTCTAACTTTTTGAGAATCGTCCATATTGTTTTCCAAAAGGGCTGAACCAGTCGGCATTCCCACCAGCAGTGAAGGAGAGTCCCTTTCTCCCCACATCCATGCCAACACCGGTTGCTTTTGTTTTTTGGGATGTGGGCCAGTCTCTGTGGTGTGAGATGATATCTCGTTGTTGTTTTGATCTGCATCTCCCTGATGATCAGTGATGTTGAACATTTTCTCATGTGCCTCTCAGCCATTTGGATTTCTTCTTTGGGAAAGTTTCTGTTCATTTCCTCACCCCATTTTTTGATCGGGTTGGCAGTTTTCTTCTTGTGGAGTTCAACCAGTGCATTGTATTTTCTTGATATCAACCTTTGTCGGATGGGTACTGCGTAAATATCCTTTTCCATTCTGTAGATTTGTTTTTGTACTTTGGTCACTGTTTCTCTTGAGGTGCAGAAGCTTCTTAGTTTGAGATACTCCCATTTATTTATATCTGTTTTCACTTGCTTGGCCAGTGGCATGTCAGCTTTGAAGATACCAGTGTCTTCAATGTCGTGGAGGGTTTTGCTGACCTTTTCTTCAATGTACCTTAGGGATTCTCGTCTGATGTTGAGGTCTTTAATCCATTTTGATCTGACTTTTTTACATGGTGATAGGTGGAGATCTGAGTCTATTTTTTTGCATGTAGCTGTCTAGTTTTGCCAGCACAATTTGTTAAACATGCTTTCCTTGCTCCACTTCACATTTCTTGCTCCCTTATCAAAGATTAGATGATCATATATTTGGGGGTGCGTGTCAAAGTATTCAACCCTGTTCCATTGGTCTGCAGCCCTGCCTTTGTTCCAGTACCATGCTGTTTTAATGACTACCGCTTTGTAGTAAAGGTGGAAGTTGGGGAGGTTGATTCCTCCCATTTTCTTTTTCCCAAGAATTGCTTTAGCTATTCGTGGGGGCTTATTGTTCCATATGAATTTCAGGAGCGCTTGCTCCATTTCTTTGAAGAATGTCAAGTTCAGTTGCAGAAGCTTCTTAGTTTAAGGTAGTTCCATTTATTTATCTTTGTTTTCACTTGCTTGGCCAGTGGCGTGTCAGCTTTGAAGATAACTTTGGCTTCAATGTCGTGGAGGGTTTTGCCGACCTTATCTTCAATGTACCTTAGGGATTCTCGTCTGATGTTGAGGTCTTTAATCCATTTTGATCTGATTTTTGTACATGGTGATAGATGGAAGTGTAAGCCCATTTTTTTGCATGTAGCCATCCAGTTTTTTTTTTCTTTTGGGGTCACACCCAGCGATGCTCAGGGGTTACTCCTGTCTTTACACTCAGGAATTGCTCCTGGCAGTGCTTGGGGGACCATATGGGATACCGGGGATCAAACCCGGGTCGGCCGCGTGCAAGGCAAACGCCCTCCCCGCTGTGCTATCGCTCTGGCCGCTAGCCGTCCAGTTTTGCCAGCACACTTTGTTAAACATGCTTTTCTTGCTCCACTTCACATTTCTTGCTCCCTTATCAAAGATTAGATGATCATATATTTGGGGGTGCATGTCAGAATATTCAACCCTGTTCCATTGGTCTGCAGCTCTGCCTTTGTTCCAATACCATGCTGTTTTAATGACTACCGCTTTGTAGTAGAGTTGGAAGTTGGGGAGGTTGATTCCTCCCATTTTCTTTTTCCCAAGGATTGCTTTATCTATTCATGGGGGGCTTGTTGTTCCATATGAATTTCAGGAGCGCTTGCTCCATTTCTTTGAAGAGTGTCAAGGGTATCCCTATAGGGATCGCATTGAATTTGTACAATGCTTTGGGGAGAATTGCCATTTTGACAATATTAATTCTTCCAATCTATGAGCAGGGGATGTCTTTCCATTTCCCCATGTCCTCTTTTATTACCTGACGTAGTGTTTTATAGTTTTCATTATACAAGTCCTTTACCTCCTTTGTTAAGCTGATTCCGAGGTACTTCATTTTTTGAGGCGCAATTGTGAATTTGATTGCTTTTCTCAGGTCACTTTCTTCTCTCTCATTATTTGCATATAGGAAAGCCATGGACTTTCGGGTTTTGATTCTATAGCCTGCAACTTTACTACACGAGTCTATTGTTTCTAGGAGTTTCTTGGTAGAGGTTTTAGGGTTCTCTAGGTATAATATCATATCATCTGAGAATAGTGAGAGCTTGATTTCTTCCTTTCCTACCTGAATGCCCTTAATATCTGTTTCTTGCCTAATCGCTATTGCAAGTACTTCCAGTACTATATTGAACAGAAGTGGAGAGAGTGGGCATCCTTGTCTTGTCCCTGTTCTCAGAGGGAAGACTCTTAGTTTTTCCCCATTGAGAGCAATGCTTGCCATAGGCTTGTGATAAATGGCTTTGACTATATTGAGGAAGGTCCCTTCTATACCCATTTTGGCGAGTGTTTTCATCATAAACGGATGCTGGATCTCGTCAAATGCGTTCTCTGCATCTATTGATATGATTATATGATTTTTATCTTTTCTTTTGTTGATATGATGGATTATGTTGATTGATTTCCAGATGTTAAACCATCCTTGCATCCCCGGGATTAATCCCACTTGGTCGTGGTGTATGATCTTTTTGATGAGTTGTTGAATTCTATTTGCTAATATTTTGTTGAGAATCTTCGCATCTGTGTTCATCAGGGATATTGGCCTGTAGCTTTCTTTATTTGTGGTGTCTTTGTTTGCTTTTGGTATTAGGGAGATATGAGCCTCATAGAAACTGTTTGGGAGGGTTTCTGTTTCTTCAATTTCCTGGAAAAGCTTGAGAAGGACTGGCAATAGTTCCTCTTTAAATGTTTGGAAGAACTCACTAGTGTATCCGTCTGGACCTGGGCTTTTGTTTTTGGGAAGATTTTGATTACCATTTCAATTTCCTTGATGTTAATTGGACTATTCAGGTACTCCAGGTCTTCTTGGTTCAGCTTGGGAGATTATAGGAGTCGAGGAATTTATCCATTTCTTCTAGGTTCTCTTGTTTTGTGGCATACAGATTTTCAAAGTTGTCTCTGATGATCTTTTGAATTTCATTGTTTTCTGTTGTGATGTCTCCCTTTTCATTTCTGATTTGGCTTATAAGGGTTCTTTCTCTCTCTTTCTTTGTGAGTCTTGCTATTGGTTTATCAATCTTGTTTATTTTCTTGAAGAACAGCTCTTGGTTTCATTAATCTTTCAGATTGTCTTTTGGGTTTCCATGTCGTTAATTTCTGCTCTAAGTTTTATTACTTCTTTACTTGTGCCTGGTTTGGGCTCCTTTTGTTGGTCCTTTTCTAAGGTGTTGAGCTGTGAAGTCAAGTTATTTATGTGGGCCCTTTCTTCCTTCCTGAGATATGCTTGCAGAGCTATAAATTTTCCCCTTAATATGGCTTTAGCTGTGTCCCAAAGTTTCTGGTAGCTTGTGTCTTCATTCTCATTTGTTTCCAGGTACCTTTTGATTTCTTCCTTGATTTCCTTCCTGATCCACTCATTGTTCAATATTGAGCTATTTAATTTCCAGGTGTTTGATTTGGTTTTCTGCATCTGTCCATGATTAAATTTTATCTTCAGTGCATCATGGTCTGAAAAGGTAGCTGGTACAATGTCTATCTTGTTGATTCTGTTGAGGTATGTTGTGTGGCCCAGCACGTGGTCTATTCTGGAAAATGTTTCATGTGCACTGGAAAAGAATGTGTATTCCTTTTTTGGGGGATATAAAGCCCTGTATAGATCTATTAGCCCTCTCTCTTCTATTTCTTCCTTCAAAGCCAGTATTTCCTTGGTGAGTTTTAATCTTCTTGATCTGTCCAGAGGAGACAGGGTGGTGTTGAAGTCTCCAACTACTATTGTGTTGCTCACAATGTCCTTCTTAAGGTCTCTTAGCAGCTGTTGTAGGTATTTAGCTGGTCCCTCATTGGGTGCGTAGACGTTTAGGAGTGTGATTTCTTCCTGCTGTATGTATCCCGTGATTAATAAAAAGTGGCCTTCACTATCCCTTCTAATCTTTTTCAACCTGAAGTCTATGTTGTCTGATACTAGTAAAGCCACCCCAGCTTTCTTGAGGGAGTTGTTAGCTTGCCGGATTGTTTTCCATCCTTTGACTTTGAGTGTGTGTTTGTTCTGGCTATTGAGATGTGTTTTTTGCAGGCAGCAGAATGTTGGGTTCAGTCTCTGAATCCATTTTGCCAGTCTGTGTCTCTTAATTTGTGAATTTAGATCATTGACATTAATGGAGATTATTGTTATGGGATTTTGTGTCATCTTTGTGTAAGGGTTTGTCGTGCTTGTAGGTGTTCTTCTTGTCTTACCATAACCCCTTTAGTGCTTCTTTTAGATTTGGTTTTGAGTCTATGAAGTTCCTAAGCTGTTGTTTATCCCCAAAGTAGTGTATGATTCCTTCAAGTTTGAATGAGAGTTTGGCCGGATAAAGTATTCTTGGTGAACCTTTGATTTCATTGAGTTTTTTCACTATATCCCACCATTGCCTTCGGGCTTGGAGGGTTTCCTCTGATAGATCTGCTGTAAGTCTAAGGGGTGCTCCTTTGTATGCGATTTCCTTCTTGGACCTTGCTGCTTGCAGTATTGTGTCTCTCTGGATGACGTCCATCATTGTAACTATGATATGTGTTGGGGTTTTTCTGCTAGGATCTCTTTTAGCTGGCACTCTTCGGGTGCCTTGAATCTGGATGCCCGCATTGTCCAGCTCTGGGAAGTTTTCCGCAATGATTTATTTGACTGTGGCTTTTTCGTTGGGGTTGGTTCCCTGTGGTTCTGGTAGTCCAATGATTCTAATGTTGTTCCTCTTGAAATCATCCCCTAGGACTCTGATTCTGGCTAGAGCTATTTTGAGGTTTCTTGCCATGGTTTGTTGTTGCCTGTAGGCTTCTTGCAGCTCATCTTCAAGCATACTGGTTCTGTCTTCCGCTGCAGTCATCTTATTGTTGAGGGCAGTCAGAGAGTTTTTGATTTCATGTACCGAATCCTTCACTTCTTTTTGAAGGTTTTTTTATTTCTGCTCTCATTTCTTCCCGTATTTTGTCGGCTGTCTGTTGTATTGTTTCTGCCAGGTCCTCCTTTAAGTTGTCAATCTTTGCATTTAGTTCATTGAACATGTTGAGGATTTCAACTCTGAATTCTTTATCAGAGAGGTCAAGTTTGTAGGAAATGCCAATTGAGGTTTCTGGACTCCTTTGATCGTCCCCTGCTTGCAATGGGGATTTATGGTGTTTCTTCATGTTGTTGTGGTGGTATGGAGAGGGACCTTGAAGATGAGTATCCCTGTTTCTCTTGTTGTGAAATAGGGTTGTGGATAGCCTCAGTCAATGGTGGTTACCTTTTTATTTCCCCCTTGTAGAACCTGGTCTCCCACTGAGATGTTCCTTCAATCCTTCTGTGAAGTCTTGTGTCTTATTGTCCTACAGTTTGTGAATAGCTAGGTTGTTAGTCTTGTGCACGTTGTTTAGAAAACTATCTGGTGCCGGAAAAGAGGCCATGCCCACTTTGCTTAGGCCACGCCCCTGGTGATTAGGCCACGCCCCTTTCCCACAACCCGACAGCGGTCAAGGTGCTGGGGGTGGTGTGCCGGCCACTCGGCCGGCAGTCCGGAGAGGAGGGAAGCCTGGGGTGCTCAGGCCAGACAAAATTCTTAACTTCTTACTTAGTTCTTAAAGTTCTTTTCTTAGGTTCCACTATGATTTTATCGCATTACTTTGCAATTTTTCACATGTATACATATATATATCTGACTATTTGTATAAGCCCTTTAGATATCAACTTACTCTTAGTTTGTATATTTGACATATACTGGATTATAGGCATTGTTTTGGAATAATCTGTATATTCTAGGTTGAACCTTGAGCTGAGTACATAGTGTTAGTAGATCAGAGCAGGAGAAGAAACACATCATTGGAATAGAGTTACAGAGCATGAAAGGAATCAGTTGGACAGCATTGATGTCAGGATGGTCTGAGTTCACATCAAGGACATAGAAGTAGAAATAAAATAGGAATGAGAATCCCTGAGAGTAAAATAGGAAGTAATATAAAAATAATAATATAAAATTGATGTTAGAGATAAGGTACAATTTTGGGAAGCAGAGATGGTAACAGATGTTGAAGGGGTCTACAAGTGACAACAGAAGCAGAAGCTAATGTTAGGAATATTATGATTTCCTTATGCTAAATAAATACATTTAAGATTCATATATGGTTTTACTTCGGTAGAATATAAATTACACATGTAGACTATAAATAACCAAAGTACCACAAACTGGCAAGAAAGAATAACACTCTGAAACTGAGCACTAACTATACTGGTAACCAGAGGGAAGAGGGAAGAGAGTGGAATGGCTGGGCATGGGGTCCTTTTGCTGGTTATTGGAACTTTGATGATGAGAGGGTGATAATTGCAGACATATAAAGGTATAAAGTTACCTCCCTAAATTTCCAAAATAGAAAAAATTATGTCAATAAAAAGTTAAAACAAAAACATTTCTAGAAAAAAATTCGAAATGTGCAAAACAATAAAATCGAGCTTCCCGTGGCATATTCGATATGCCCAAAACAGTAACAACAATGGGCCTCATTCACGGCAGCGTTAAGAAAGACGAGCAAGGAGAGGCTGATAAAACCAAATTTTGAAACAAAGGTTGACTAACTTGATTGTTAGTTTTCTGTGGCTGGTGCAGCTTATTTGAGACATGAAATCTGTCATACTGTTCTGTGATCGAAAATTTGAAATGGTGCCGAAGAGATAGCCCTGCAGGCAGCATGTTTGCCTTGCACATAGCCAGACCAACTTTTACTCCCAGCACTACACAGTCCCCTGAATACTTCCAGGAGCCATAACTGAGCACAGAGCCAGAAGGAAGTAGTGAGCACCCTGGAATGTGTCCAGAAAAGCAAATCAGACTAACGAAAGTCTGAAATGGATCACCCAGGGCTGTCATTTAGGGGTTGTCGGGACTGTTTGTTATTACCAGTCTAGGAAAGAGTCTTGCCTTTTTCCAACTTTTAAAGATTAACCAAGTTTCTTGGTTTATGGACCTGAGCCTGCATCTGCCTAACTCTGCTTTTTCTGTCATCGTCTCTCCTCTGACTCTCCTGCCTTACGAGGGCCCTTAGGTATTACAATAAACCTGCCTGCGTAATCCAGGATTATCCACAAAATCACATTTGCAGAAACTTTTTGTTATGCAATATTGCATGTTCATATTTGCATATTCTAGGAATTAGGGCACTAGGAATTTGTGGGGGGGCACAAATTTTTCCATATCATATTTTCTAAGCAGGATTGAAATATATTTTCAGTCAATTCAATGTATTTTGATTTTTACAGTGTTTGTGCATCTAAAAATTTAAAAGATGAGCAACCTTGAATGAAAATACAAAATACTCATTAAAACAAGAAATAACTTTACCTCTGGAGGCCAAGAAACTGAGGCTCACATCTTTGGCACACCGTTTACCATCACCCTCGTCACTCCAGAATATTATTGAACCTCTCTGAATTTCAGTAACCACATATAATAATTAATAGAAAATATTATAATGCCAAATTAAGCATTGCCTTAGCAACTTGTCTCAAGTACCTAACCTCATATAGTTTCCTTTCTATTCTATTCCTCTAGCCAATCGTATTGTCTCTGTCTCAAGTGGACCAAGTGCCATTCCTGCTTATATCTGTGGAATTTGTTTTCTGTCAACCCACAAGATTATTCAAAATGGCCAGTCCTATCCTTTTATGGAAACCAGGGGGCACTTCCTCACTTCCTCCTAATATATCTCTAACTTTAGCATCATAAAATGTATCAGCATTTTTATTTTATGGTTGGGTATTACATCCAAACCTCTAGCTCATTTTGAAATTATTTTTATATATCAGTTGCAATATGATTCAATTAAAAAAGACGAACCATTCATTCTCTCTGTTTTTGTCTATTTGTTTTTGGGACACACCTGGTGGTGCTCAGGGCTTACTCCTTGCTCTGCATTTAAGGATCACTCCTGGTGGCAAGTAAAAGATGATAATTTAGACATTTCTGTCTCATGACATTTTGTGTGTGTTAAGTTAAAGTTTTAAAAAATCCATTAACTGCCTAGCAAATAGTTTGGTAAAGTTCTGTTATGTAGGACAGGCTTAGTAAGTGGTAGTCATTATTGTTACGACTATGATTCTTTGTGATTAAATTATTACTACAATACTTTCAAATTTTTATCCTGACTTGGTATGAGAAAAAATTATACACACTTTCCTAGTGATCCATATGGTTGTATTTTAAAGAATGAGACTAAGTTCTTATGAAACTATAATAGATGAACAAGATGTAATTTGTAGGTCCAGAGTGACTAGTGCAATTTCCTTGCAGGTGGCTGAAGTGGGTTTTATCCCCAGTATCCCATATGGTCCCCCAAGCATTGTCAGAAGTGATTCCTGAGTATAGAGCTGGGAGAAACACCTGAGCACTTCTGGGTGGACCAAGGCAAAACAAAAATGTAAGTTTTAGTTTTGCAGTGCAGGGAATTTAATGAGTTTTTCATATATCCAATTTCTGAGGAAATTGTCCAGCAAAAATTTATTTTAAGTCAGGGGAAGCAGAAAACAGATAAAGTTATATTTGTCAGAGAAATGATAATGCACATTTACTGTATATAAATAGGCCTCTGATGTAGCCATAAGTTATGCATCCTTATTTCTTACAAAAATGTGCATTTTTTAAGGTAGAAGGTGGTATTTTAATAAAGAATGCAACAAAATAAAGATTCAAATGTAAAGATGGAGAAAATAAAAATATGTTTAAAATAGGGGTATTTTTGTCCTTTGTTACTGAGAACTTGATTTAACATTATCATTGCTTATTTTTGCAGAAGAAATCTGTAGACTGGTTTTAAAATTTAAATGCTATTCATGGATTCAAACCCTGTAAATTAATTTTAAAGGCGAAACATTGATTATACCCAAAAGGACATGGTAAGCATCAGGGGAAAATCTGTTTCTAGGATGTTTATGAAAAACATTTTCTTAAACTCTGATGCAATTGGCAAAGAAATTCTTCATGGTTGCGAAGCGCCCAGCAGAGCTTTCCAGAGCAGAAAATGAGCACAGAAAACTCCCATTTTCTGCTCACAGTTGTATACTCATCAGCACACACTCTTTTAATGTTCTGTTCTGTTTCTGCAAGAGCTCTTGGCAAAATATTCCCCGAGGCTTGCTGCGGTGGAAACCTGTTTCCATTAGAGGACAGGAAACCTGGGCTCTTTAAGTGCTGGGCACAGAAAGCCTCCACTTTCCATTTCTTTCCCCGACAACCACACTTGCTAAAAGCCTGTTCCACTTTAGCTGAGGTGATCAGCCGGGGATGTCTTTAAATCCTGAGGTGGAAAATGTTCTGAGAAAATGGCAGATGGATGGAGAACACATTAAACATTATCAGGTATTTATTTTGGATTTGGGGCCACACCTGGCAGTGCTCAAGGCTTGCTCTTGACTCTGTGCTCAGGGTTACTCCTTGTGGTGCTCTGAGTACTGTATGTGGTGCTGGGGATTGAACCTTGGTCGGCGGGTGCAAGACTGTATTTCCTCTGACCTCATAATCAATTTTTACATGACAAATGTAGTTGCTATCTTTACATATTTAAACAAAGAAACCCGTTCTACAAAAAAATTCTAGGCATCCTGGGAATAGAGCCGACAGAGTTTTTCCTCATTGCTCTTGCACCTACATTTTGCCATTTTTTGAATCTTAATGATTTATGAAGGGATGAGCTATTAGATTCAAAAAGTAATTTTTACACAAACATTCAATATGTGAATAAAAAACATTTAAAAATGTTGACATAGTTCAAATGCTTTCTAAACTTTTCATCTATATATCCAACTGCCAATTAATTGTCAATTGGTTACCTACTCATGGTAAATTCACCTGGAAATTCAGGATTTCAGGTGGGAAAGGGGAGGGGTATACCGGGGATATTGGTGGTGGGGAATGTGCACTGGTGGAGGGATGGGTGTTTGATCATTATGAGATTGTAACCCAAACATGAAAGCTTGTAACTATCTCAATGCGATTCAATAACGTAAAAAAAACATCCAGGAATTCTAAGAATAGCGGAACAATTTCTCTTCTCCCATTCCACTGTTCTGGCGTCCTAGTCACAGCTCTGCCACTCATGCAGTTATTGAAGACTCCATGACTTCTGATCCTATCCCAGGCCTGGTTCCATCCACTGACTTTTTGAAAGAAATAACTTTAGTGAGGGGTGATACCATCTGTTTTACTACAGCACAATTTTTAAATAGCAAAAAAAAAAAAGAAAAAAGAAAGAACATTCTAGAATTTGATTATGACTTTTTTTTTCTTTTTTGGGGTCACACCCAGTGATGCACAGGGGTCACTCCTGGCTCTGCACTCAGGAATTACCCCTGGCATGCTCAGGGGATCATATGGGATGCTGGGAACCTGGGTTGGCCACATGCAAGGCAAACATCCTACCTGCTGTGCTATCACTCCAGCCCCCAAATTTTTTATTTTGAGTCATAACTTGATAAACTCTTTTTGAGTTAAAAAATCATTTGTTTGCTATTCTTCTGCAAGCAAAACCAAAATTTCACAAGAGTTCTTAATTTTCTCCTTGCATACACTGTATTGAGGTTGCTAACCCCTTGTAAAGATAACTTCCTTTTCTTTCTGAAATAAGTACTCCCTCTCCCTCACTTATAAATTCTATTATTTCACTTACATTAAAAAATAACTTTCCCTGCATGATTTTCCCTAGTGAGGGATCTACCCTGGCTTATTTAGCCAAATCTCAATCTATTTTGGCTATTTTTCTCATCTCCTGCTGGATAAGTTACAAGTACTTCTTAAAGCTCTGAGTTAATTTTGATTGATCAAGCTTTCCAATAATTCCATTATCACAGCAATAGTGTAATCTACTATGATTGTTTAATTCTGTACCTCTTTGCTAGATCTTTGGCTTAAAGAGGCAGGCCCCAAGTCTGGTTCACTGTTCTATTCTTTAACTCAGCTATATACCAACCCAGATGGACCCATACAGAGTAGGCTCATTTTTTCCCCAATTTTAGTTTAGGGAATGTGGTAAAATAGTATTAAAGTTTATGGTCTTGATGTACAAAGTCATTATCTCTCCCCCTTCCTCCTTCCCACACACACACATGTGCCAAAGCATCCATGACCATCCACCACTGTCCCTATGTCACCCCTAGTCAAATGAGACTAAAATAGACTCTTAATAATATTTGTTGAATAAGGTTCAAGCTATATGCCAGGCAAAAGGTTAGATATACATATACATTATCTTTTTGAGGGTTTATAATAAATCTGCAAGCTAGGTTTCCTGTTCATTGCACAGATCAGAAATGTCTGAGAGAGGGCTGAGTTTGCCTATGGCCACTGAATGGGTCAGTAAGGTGGTTGGAAGAAAAAAATAAAAATTTATAGCTTAGGGCTTAAAGTTACACAATGAAAAGTTGTACATTTTCGTGAATGAGGGAAATGTTTTGGACATCGTGGAGAAGTTGATTGAAAATTAAGAAAAGTTCTGTACTGTGGATCAGTGAACAAAAACAGGTGGAAAACCAAAGTGGTAAAGAAGCAGAAGAGACTGACATTCTCTTAGGTTCCTGAACGTACAGAGTCCACTCATCATCTGAACAGCAACGGTAGGTTAGTAGCTTCTTTCTCGGGGCTCGTCCATCTCTCTCCTATTTACTGCTTTCCTGTAAGGTCAGCTATTTCCATGAGAAAACCAAGGTCTTGAGCTCTGCTAAGTAATTTGATGAATATGAATTTTTTTTTTGCTTTCTGAGCCACACCCAGCGATGCTCAGAGGTTACTCCTGGCTTTGCACTCAGGAATTACTCCTGGCGGTGTTTCGGGGGACCATATGAGATGCCGGGGATCAAACCCGGGTCGGCTGCATGCATGGCAAACGCCCTACCCTCTGTGCTATCGCTCCGGCCCTGAATATAAATATTTTTAATATTATGTATCTACTTTTTATTCCCTTGATGAAATAATTCCATCTCTTTGTCAGGCCAGTTGAGTAAAAGCAGATTTAATATCTTACTGTCCTTGTCCCTATGCTATCCAAAATTTGACTGAGGGAAATTATATCAAAAGTCATTATTATGTATACCTGAAAAAAACTTTACCTACACAACAATCCTTTTATGTTGGACTATTGATCATTGCTAATGTAGACCTTCTGTTTCTCAAATATGAGTCAGAATGATTTGCTGCCATGCCCGTGGCTTCAGGGAGGACTTCAAACAGCAACTTATTTTTCACGCTGTACCGTTGGTTGGGTTCTATTTCTGCAAACTTAGGAGACAGGGGATGATTAAAAGGGAGAACATTTTTAACATTAAAGCAGTTGTTTAGTCATTTGACTTATCAAAATGGTGAGCAAAGCAATCTGAATGAAGAAGTTTAAGAATAAATCATCATTAATGGTACATGACATTTTGTACACCAACTTTATCCTGATGCACAATTAGTCAGCTAATTAAGTTTGAAATTCACTTAAATTGATGCTCTCAATTGCTGACCCACCCACTTTTATTACTGCTATTTAAATATTAAATGTTATTTAAGTTTCACATAACTAAATGTTGTGTCCTAAACAAATACAAGCTGGGTGGAAAGATAAGTCCTATCTGATAAATGATAGAATCAGAATTAATTGAGACCTACACTTTACAATCAATTGCTCATACTCTGGACAGTGTTTAACAGTGGTATCTTTTTTTTTGGGGGGGAGGGTCACACCAGCGATGCACAGGGGTTACTCCTGGGTCTTCACTCAGGAATTACCCCTGGCGATGCTCAGAGGACCATGTGGGATGCTGGGAATCGAACCCGGTCAGCCGTGTGCGAGGCAAACGCCCTATCCGCTGTGCTTTTGCTCCAGCTCTCAACAGCGGTTATCTTTTTATAATTTTTTTTTCTTTTTTAGGTCACACCCATACGGAGTACTGAGGATTGGACCTGGGTCGATTTCGTGCAAGCAAATAAATGCCCTTCCTCCCTGCTGTACTGTTGCTCTAGCCCCATCTTTTTATAATTTCTTTTTAAGGTTACAGTTACCATAGTAGCTATGCACCCTTCTTGTTGCACATGTTAATATATGAATAAGGAAAACAATGAATGATACTACCAGGCAAACCACATTCTGTGGGGAGCTGTTTATTCTTTATGGTTCCAAGCAAACCATATAAGTACCCTACTTTACTAAGACCTACATTTTTTCACGTTAAAAAATTATCCTTGAAATTGGGTTTATCTTACAATCAGTGCTATTTACTTTTCAGAGTTTTTCTTTCCTAGTAATATGTAAAAGAATTGTATGTCTTATAATCAGTGGCATCCTAGATACAGTAAAATATGATGTAGTTCTCTTCTTGTAATTCTAAGTAGAGTTTCTTTAAGTAAGTCATATATCTGAATAAGCTTACTTCTAGACTAGTATATATTCTCTTATTTCTTCATTTCAGCACATATAATTAGAGCTGTTTTTGGTGCTAGGAAAATAAAGTAAGACTGATACTGCCTCCTAATATGAGTGGAAATAGATCAAATATAATATGGTACAAGACATTGCCATGTCTGCTATATTTTGTACTATATAATGTAGTACAAACCATATTGTACCTAAGTAACAACTTTTTCAAATTTGTAGTTTTGTGGCATATCACTATCATTAGTTCCATTATTTATGGTGACAACTTATAGATTTTTTTGAAGAGGGCCTATTGGTTCATTGGTTAGAAAATGAATCAGATTTTTTGAAATTGATGACTTAGATTTAAAGTCTTACTGCATTAGATCTCTATCAGGCTTGGCAACGTACCCAAAGTCCTCAGTCTCTTCTGTCCTTCCTGAATGTCCCCCAGCCCCATCCTTACTGTTGACAGTCTCTTCTGTGGGAAACATCTTAGCGTATGTTTACATTGATTACTGTCTAATATTTTGCTTTGATTCTTCATATTCCTCAAATAAGTGAAATAATCCAGTATTTGTCTTTTTCATTCTAGTTCACCTTGTGTTATATCACCTTGTGTTATATCCCTAGTTCCATTCCAAGTTGTAATAAAAGGCATGTTTTCATCTTTTCTTATAGCAGAGTAGAATCCAATGTATATTTATGCCACAGCTTCTCTATTTATTCATCTGCTTTTAAGAATTTGGCTTATTTTCAGATATTGGCCATTTAAAATAGCACTTTAATTAACATAGGTGTGTACATATCTTTGAAAATTGATATTATTTTGTTTCTTGAGATATATGCCAAAGAATGGAATTTCTGGGACTTATGGGAGTTCTATTTATAATTCTTTTGGATGTCTCCATACTGTTTTCCATAGAGGTTGAACAAGACAAGAGATTCATCAACTGAATGAAAGCTCATTTTTCACTCCATCCCACTAGCACTGTTTCTGGGCTTTCTTATATAAGCCATTCTCACTGGTAGGAGGTGATATCTTATTGTTTGATTTGTATTTTATGATAAACTCTCTTATCGGATGCCTGTTGGCTTTTTGGCATTGTCAAAGGAAATATCTGCTTAACCAAATGTCTTTGAGGAAATGTAGTTCTGTTTATTTTTGCTTTTGCTTTCTTTGAAAATCATTTTGAATTGTTGGAGACATTTCTGAGATCATTTGTAGTGTTCTATTTTTTTAATTTATTTTACGGACCCCAGTGTAATATATCCATTTTAGTCTGAGATTCTGCTTTTATTTCAGTAGCACACTTGCTTTCTGTAGCTTAATAAGGTACATTAAAGACAGACAATATGATGTCTGTCATTTACTTTTTTTCTACAGTGGCTTTGGGTATGAGAGGAATTTTATTACTACAAATTTTAGTAGTACTTATTCTATATCCTTGAAGAATTCCAAGAAAATATTGTTGGAAGGGTCACACCTGGCTGTGCTCAGGGCTTACTCCCGCCTTTGTGCTTAGGAATCACTCCTGGCAATTCTCAAGGGTCCGTATGTGGTGCTAGGAATGAAACTAGGGTGGCCACCATACAAAGCATGTACTTCGATACCTGTGCTAACTCTCCCGGCCTTGCTACAGGTCCATCTTATAAGGACCACTAAAGAGAGGTACGAGCTTTAGCACACACAGCTAACCTGGGTTCGATTCCTCCGTCCCTCTCGGAGAGCCTGGAAAGCTGCTGAGAGTATCCCGCCTGCACTACAAAGCCTGGCAAGCTACCCATGGCATATTTGATATTCCAAAAACAGTAACAACAAGTCTCATAATGGAGACGTTACTGGTGCCTGCTCCAGCAAATCGATGAACAACAGAATGACAGTGATACAGTGATACAGGGATCCAGATAAGAATGTTTCTTATCACCACCATTATTCATCAGTCTTGGAAAGCCTAGGCACAGAAATAGGCAAGGAATAGAAAGTAAAGAGATTCAAATTGGAAAAGAAGTCTGTAAAAAACTAAAGCACACCAATGGGCGTGTGCACTTGAGGGCTCTCCAGATGGCTCTGTCTCACCGTCCACATTCAGTGCTCTGGAACTGCTGTGTGTGGCTGTTGGTCAAGGGCAGGCGACGGAAGGAAGGCCAAACTGCTGGCTCGATCAGTTTATTTCGTTCTCTCTCTCTCTGCTTCTTCTGAGTCTGAGATCCTCTCTTGATCCCTTCTAGTTCCCCTGTCTTCTTCTTCTGTCTCTCCCTCTGTGCCCCACAGTCTTAGTTTATATAGCAAATTACATAGGGCAGTAGCACAATGGTGGGTTTAACATCAACAAATCAACAAAAAAGGGTAAGACCATTTCTTGAGGAGATTAACAAAATCTCATCTAAGGAAATCTCATCTAAGGAGATCCACTCAAGGGTGTGATTCCAAACAAGGGTGTGTCAGGGTGTGAGCTAGTAATCTGCTTAAATAGTTATAGTAAATCTACTTCTAATATATCTAGCAATGTCATTCTGTATGAGCACAGTAAGAGATGTAAAGTTTGGTTCTTCCTGAGGACATCTCACTATACAGTCCTCAGGCCAGGTTAATCTTCCTAACCCCAGCAGGGTCCTTGTCTCGTCAGTTACCTTTGGATCATGACAGCATTGTCCATGATCATGCCCTCAACTTATAGTTGAGTATTGTGGCACTTTGGCCTGCCCTGTCTCGATGCCAGGGTAGCACATAACTCACTGCTTGCCCTGGATCCGTCCTGTCCCTCGTCGGGACCCTGATTTTGGGGTGCTAGGAACTGAGGGCAACTGAGTTAAGAAAGCAGATCCCCGGGAATGAGTAATATTCGAAGCCAATTAAATCCCAAGTTACAAAAGCATAATATTGTCTTCTTGTGTCCATACAGAAAGGCTATTGCTTTAAGGTAAACTATGCAAAAGGCACTAACTTACAATACAAGTTCAGGATCCTTAGAAGAATCTAATCTTACAGAATCTGATTAGGAAAAGGTGATTAACTGGTTGGGAAGGAGGATGGAGAGAAGAGTTTACAGATAAACAAAGGAATGGGAGTGTCTCCAGAGCACTTAAACCTAAACTCCTTGTGGCAAGGGAGGAGGGACAAACAAATGTTATCCTACAGAAGTCTACCATGACTATTCTCAGATGACAAGATATTAAACATATAAAACCCTAAAGACTACCTAAAACATCTTAGACATAATAAAATTATACATGAAAGGGAGATTGCAAGACCACCTTGTGCTTTTAAAATTTATTTCTTTGGGAGATTACCTCTATGCAGTGGTTAGGAGGCTGTCCAACACTCTAGGTAAAACTATAGAGTAATGCAAGAGTTGGAGTTCAGGGGCTTCTTCAGCTCTCTAATGCCAGGGATAATCTGGGCATCCCAACAGTGCTGGGGGCCCCAGGGTCATACATGGCAATGCTGAACTGTGATGCATGCAATCAAAACCAGGAGACTATGTGATGCATGGAATCAAACCCTGGTCAGTCATACTAGCAAGATCTTAACCACTATACACCTTGGGGCCCCATAAACTGCATGTTGAAATGCAAATAGTGATGTAGCAGGAGAAATAAACTTTTTAGATCTCATTTATAACTGTGTCAAAATAAATCAAGTTCCTAAAAGTCAACCTAATGAAAGAATTGAAAGACTCGGTGTTACATGATGCCTAAAGCATTCCTCAAAACTTCTAGGATTTTAGACCACAAACAGTATACTTTAGTGAATGATAATCCATAAAGAATTATTTTGGACATGTGCTGCCTCTCCGATTCTGAATTACCATGATCCCGGAGGCCACCTATCTACTTTTGGCACCAGCAGCTTCTTGCAGAAATGCCTCTAGAGTGTGAACTAAGCTACGGCCCCATGCCGTCCCAGGAGGGGAAAGGTTTTTCTCTCTCAGCTTTTCCTTTCCCTGGTGGCGGTGTGGCAACCGCCATATTATAAGGCCCACTAAAGAGAGATACAAATTTGCAGCATGACCAATTTCAATCCCTTCATTAGGTTGACTTCTAGGTACTTGATTCATGTGCGGCCCCTCTGTTGCTAAAAGCCCATGATCTCGGAGGCCACTAAACAGTGGTACGAGCTTGCATTGATGCAATTTCCGACTTAGTTACTAAAATACTAAAATACAGAAATCCAAAACTGTGAGGCCACTATCACAGCCGCGCAACCTCACTTGCTCTTCATTCTCAGCAACGGAAAACAAATTAGCAAAGGTTGCCTTTTTGGCAGGTCTGATATTTTTTGGAAAATTCCAAATAATAATAGTGAGTTTTCTGTTGAAATATTGAATGTAATAAAAGTAAAAGTAAAATGAAAATCATCAGCCACACAGGAGGGGGTGTGGGGGTGGGATGGGGGATATGCTGGGGTTCTTGGTGGTGGAGCTTGTGCACTGGTGAGGGGATCGGCGTTTGATCAATGTATGACTGAGACTTAAGCCTGAAAGCGCTGTGGCTTTTCGCATGGTGATTCAATAAAAAAAAAAAAAATTAAAATTTAAAAAAAGAGTTATTTCGGAAGTTTAAAAATGAAAGAATGTAGCACCCCAATTTTAGAGCCTATACTCAACCATTATATACTCTGTTAACAAGAATAAAGGTTATTTTCTATGGCAAAAGGAAAAAAATTATTTGTTGGAAATTTTAAATCACTATCAAAAGCTGTAGAAGACATAAGGAAATAAAAACATACTCTTTATTCATTAGTTGGAGGATTTTTCAATGATTATCCTACTCAAAGCACTATAAACTTTCAATCCATCAAAATGTCCATGGTAGGGACTAGGGACATCATATAGAGGTTAATACCGAGTTTAACCCCTGACGGCAAATTGCCTTCCAAGCATCACCAAAGTTAGTCCCGGAGACCTTCATGCACTAGTCTGGGCGATTTCCAGAACCACAGGGTGCCAGCAGCACTGCATCTTGGCCTTGGTATTGAATCATTAGCCAGGTTGGTCTGAGCAGAACTGAAAGTGGCGCTCAGACCACCTGAACATTGCTCGAGACCCACCACTCCCATCAAAATAAAAAACCACAAAATAAAAAAAACATGCCTTTCCCCCTGGAAAGGAAAAGCAGAGAGAGAAAAATCTTTCCCCTCCTGGGGTGGCATGGGGCTGTGGCTTAGTTCACAGTCTAGAGACATTTCTGCAAGAAGCTGCTGGTACCAAAAGTAGTTTAGCTGACCTCCGGGATCATGGTTATCCAGCAATGGAGAGGCCGCACACATGTGGCTACTAGGTTACCAAATCTTATTGAACGCTTTCTTTGCATCTTTTGATATGATCACATGACTTTATCTTTTTGATTAATGGAATACAGGAAATACGATGGAATATACCCTGCTGCTGTGCTATCGCTCCAGCCCATTACCAGGATAAATCCCATAAATTGATCATGGTGTACTATCCATTTAATATATTGTAGAATTAATTTTTCTAAGATTTTGTTCGGGATCATTGCCTCTATATTCATTAGTCTTACTAGCATGCAATTTTGTTTGTCATTTTTCTGTTGCTGGGGTTTCTTGAGGTATGAAACTTATTTATTTGAGCTTTTTCTTAGTTTCTTATAATGCTTGTATTGACGTGAACTTCCCTACTAGTACACCTTTTGCTGTGTCCCTAATGTTCTGGTAGATGGTATCTTCATTTTTGTTTGTTTCCAGGAGTCTTTTTATCTTTTGTGTCCTCTGATCTATTGTACTATCTCCCCAGAACTCTTTTATTTACTCTTGACTCAAATGTTATTTTACAATTTGTTGCTTAAAAATCCAAGTGGGTGACATATCCTCATCTTTATTTTTATGATTTATTCTGCCCATCTCAAAACATTGTGGTTTGAGAAGACACTTGATATAATTTACTTCATCTTGGCTTTCTGTAAACTGTTTTGTGACCCAGCATATTGTTTGTTCTGGATATTGTCGCACATGTATTGAAGAATAATGTATATTCAGCCCTGGTAGGAGAGAGCCTATGAAATCAAGCCCTTCCATTTGACACATACATGTTAATGATTGTTGTCTTACAGAAATACATAGTACTTGATTGTTATCGAATGCCCATCTTTATCTCTTATTGACTTTTCAATTTTGAAGTAAAGACCAATTTTACTTATAAATTAAGTAAAATTTTATCTAAGTATGGCCACCAAGACCTATCTTTAGGCTACTGTTTCTCCATAATTATTTTCCAGTGTTTTATTTTGAACCTGTGTTTATTTTGTCAGTCCATATGTGTCTATTATAAGCAGCAACAAGTTGGATTCAGTTTTTTTAATGCATCTGGACATTCTGTGGCTTTTTGGGGGGGTTATTTTAAGTCACTGAACTTTAACAATAATATTAAAATACAGGAGTGTGCTGCTATCTTTTATATAGATTTGGGGTATTTGTGAGATTAGTTTTTGTTTCTTTGATCTTCTTTTCCTTCTCTTGTATATTCTTACCTGCCTTTTATTTTGTGATCATGTTGTTCCATTTGCTTTACTTGTTTGTTTCTTCCAAGCATTTTGTCTTGAGAATATTATTCAGCTTATTTCTGAAGTCCTGGACATACAGCTCCTCTTAAATTCAAAACAAATTAGGTTCTGATATGTTATGTGAAAGCTTATTATGATTCTCCATTCTCCCGTTCTATACTTTAAATATCTTACTACTTCCAGGCAGGATTTTGTTTATTTTTTTGCCTTTTAAAGATGACCATTTAGTTCTTGCAGAGTTGTCTTACTTCCTATGGACACTAATTTGTAAAGTTTTGTATGATTCCTTTGATTTTGAATGATAACCTAGCTGGATAAAGTATCATTGTTCAATAACTGTTTTGGTCAACATTTTGGTTATTCCACACCAGTCCCTTCCTGCCAGTAGAGTTTCATTTTATCTGTTATTAATCTGAAGTGGGTTCCCTTACATGTAAATACTTGCTTTGCTCTTGCTGCTCTGACGACTATCATTGATTTTTGTCATTTCTCATTTGCAATGTTTCTTGGTGTACATCTGATTGGACTTAATTTCTTTGGCTTATTTTGTTTGGAACTCTTAGATATATGGCAATTTCTTATTACTCATTTAAAAATATTAGGAAAAGGGTGCTCAAAATTTAAAAACAAGCACAAAAGATATACAAAACTAAATGATCATATCAAGTTAATTTGTTCATAACAGGGAGAACCCTGTTATGAACCTCAATGTCATACCTACTTAATTCATGGATTCTGGTAATGAGTCCCTGATAGAATAACTAAAGCCTCTTATCCCTAACCCTATGAGGGAATCCTAACCAAGGTAGGTGGTCTAAGAAAGGAAGAGACAGTACATGGGATAGGTGCTTTCCTTGCATGCTGCCAACCATGGTTGATCCCTGGCACCACAGATAGTTCCCTGAGCATCAGCAGGTGTGACCCTTGACCAGAGTCAGGTGTAGCCCCTGAGTGCCACCTGGTGTAGCTCTCAAGAAAGACTAATTCTGGGCCTGAGTGATAGTCCAGCGGGTAGGATGCTTGTCCTGCATGCAACTGATCTGTTTTAATCCCTGGCTTCCCAAATGGTCCTCTGGGAACTCAATTAGATTCTTGGATGTGTGTATAAGACTCAGTTCTGGCCGCTGCTGAGATGTGACCCCGGGGGCCACACGCGCGTGCGGCTCCTCCGCAGCTGCATGAGCGTGAATCCAGACCCAGCTGAACCAACTTCAACATGGGAAGCTACTTGCAGATTGCCTCCAGCCAGAGAACTAAGCCGAGACCCCATGCCCGCCCGGGAGGGGAAAGGTATTTCTCTCTCACCTGTCCCTTCCCGGGGATGAAGGGTGTGGGGACCGCCATATTATGACTACCACAGATAGGGTTTACAAGCTTGCAATGATCCAATATCCGGAAGAAATCTCCCTGAACTTAGTTGTTAAAGTACAGAAATACAAAGCGGTAGTGGCCGCGCGACCTCATTTCTCTTCACAACAGGTCTGACTCTAGTGGGGTGCTCCTAACAATAATGGTGAGGTTTGTGTTGAAATATTGAATGTAACCAAAGTAAATAGAAAGTAAAGTGAAATTTATCAGTTACAAGGCAGGGGGAGTGCGGGGGTGGGCGGGATGGGAGGTGTACTGTGGTTTTTTTTTTTTCGGTGGTGGGATATAGGTACTGGTGAAGGGATGGTTGTTTCAGCATTGTATGACTAATACTTAATCCTGAAAGCACTGTAATTTTCCACATGGTGATTCAATAAAATAAAATTTAAAAAAAGACTCAGTTCTAAGATTGAAAAAGTTCTTGGTGTAAATTTCTTCCATCAATTCTTCCTTCTCCTTTTTTCCTTTTTCTACTCTAGGATAACTATAACGCCTACAAGAGTGAATATTATTCCTCTTGAAACTTCTCTATATGTCCCTATGTTTTCTTCCTTTCTCTTGGTTCCCTTTTACATCTATTTTTTTTGTATGGTTTTGTGGATCTATCTTTGTGCACATAGATTAAACCTTAGACTTGTGTCATTCTGCCTCTGAGCACTTTGTGTTTTTTAGTTCACCTACTATGTCATCTGTTAAGTGATTTTTGATTGAAGTTTTCTCATGTTAGAATAGTTCCCATGTTAGAATACTCTTCCATTGTTTTTCTTAATTCAGTGAACATCCCTACATTTTTCACTTTGAAGTCTTTTGGGGGCAAATTTATAGATCTCTTATGTGTTTTGGTCCTCTATGGGTTTTTGTCTACTTGCATTAATATAGGAAAATTCTTCAGCTTCTTCAAGTTATCTGGTGCATTGATGGCTAAGGTTGAAAGTCTAGGTTTGTGGAAACATGGGTAGCCATGTAGAGTTTTATTAGCATATTGTACTCAAGACTGTGCCACTTTTGTGTTCTTTTGGACTGTCACTGGGAATTTGCTTTCATTCACTTACCACATCAGCCATAATCCTAAGGATGGACAAACCAAAACTGCCACACACAGTTCGCTGTTGTGGGTCCCTGGCTGTGATTGTGTTTATGTTCCATTAGGGTGAGCAATAACTGGAGACTGGCACTTAATAGCGCCCAATGTCCCTGGCTAGTCTATTATTTCTTAGAATGCTTGGGTTTGCTTTGACCTGGATGCTTATGAAGCTGAACCAGACCTGGGAAGCATCTGCAATCTGGCCCTAAATTTGACCAGTCCAGATCTCTGGACAAATGTTCAATTGTTCAACTAAGGTCTGAACATATGCAATATAGTCAACTGTAATTGGGAGAGGGAGAGCTTTTATTTACCTGGGGCATCAATGTAAATCCGCTCACTGCTGCTCAGCCCTCAATTCTGAATGGTAGAACTTGCCCATGGATTGTCTCCCATTCAGATAAAGGGCTCCCTGTCCTCTTCCAGTGTCTCATTGGTGTATGTATACTAGTTATGGATTCAGTGCTATGGCTCTAGTTGCTTTGTTCCATCCCTTCCCCCAGAGTAATGCTAATGCTAATAAATGATTTGTGCTGTTAACACTTTTTTTTGTTTGTTTTGCTTTTTGGGTCACACCCACCAATACTCAGGGATTACTCCTGGATCTGGATTTAGGAATTACTACTGGCGGTGCTTGAGGGACCGTATGGGATGCCAGGTATTGAACCCAGTTCTGTGCCACGTGGAAGGCAAAAATGCCCTACCCACTCTACTATTGTTCTGGCCCTGTTAAGACTTTTGACCATCTGTTTGTCTGGGAATGTGTTTTTTGTTGTTGTTGCTGTTTTATTTTTGGGTCATACTGGCGATGCATAGAGGTTACTCCTGGCTCCAGACTCAAGAATTACTCCTGATGGCTCAGGGGATGGGGGACCATATGGGATGCTAGGAATCGAACCCAGCTTGGCCACATGCAAGGCAAATACCCTACCCACTGTGCTATCGCTCCAGTCCCTGGGAATGTGTTTTTAACTGAGATTTTAACTGCTTTTGTTGGATATTAACCAAGTGATTTAGGCTTCATCAGTAAATTTCCCCTTTTCCTCCCTCCATAGAAATTTACAGCACTCTTGCAGGCACCCTTAATCCTCCAAGCTTATCCTTAAACTTTCCTTTGTGCTTTACCTCCCAACGTTACATTCCCCAAGTCAGTCTTAGTTACTTATAAGTCAAAGCTTTATGGCAACTCTGGAGTTTATATTTGTAGTGAATTACTTGCTTTTCTATTTCCCCTATAACCTTCTCATATTTTACTATAGAGCAATGTTTTTTGCTTAAACACAGAAAGACCATTAATGCTATGCTTCTAATATTTGGGAATTGATTGACTCTAAAATATTGACTCCTGGACATTCATCAGAATTACTTGACTCAGGCACCAGTTGCCATAGCTCCTAACACCCCAAAAAGGGGGATTCCACTGTTGGCCCTGGATGGACCGGAGTGAGCAGCAAAGCTACCCTGGCATGGAAATGGGACAGTCTAGAAGCATAAAAGCACGATCTTGATGCAAGTCCTTAAGAGAAAGGACGCTGATGGGGAAGGACAAGCTGAAGCTGCCTGAAGACTAGTCTGGGATTTATGGTAGAAGCCCAGCAGTTTTGCCTCAAACCCCAGAGAACTAAGTTCTTGAGCCTGTATCTCTTACTGCATTCCATATGCCAAAAACAGTAAACGATAGGTCTCATTCTCCTGACCCTGACAGAGCCTCCAATCGTTGAGAAAGATGAGTAAGGAGAGACTCCTAAAATCTCAGGGCTGAGTGTAATAGAGGCATTACTGGTGCCCGCTTGAGTAAGTAGATGAACAGTGGGATGACGGTGATACAGTGATCTTTTACTGTGCTTACTCAAATAACTGCAAGTATTAATAAGAAGTAAACGTTATTGTTTAGTATGTACAGTTAACAGGAAAGAGGGAAGCAATATAGATCTCCCTAGGAGGCAAAGTGTGTCCTTGAATTAATTACCCCCTCCCAAGAGAATCGCCTCTGTGAAACCCTTTAGTTCTGTAAATGATAAATCACACCTATGTGCAGTCCTATACCTCAAACTCCTTCAGATTTTCTGTAAGTATGTTAACAGCTCTGCATTAAACGGGTCATTTTGAGCATCAGTCTGTGGTCCCCTGTCTCTGTTTCTCTGCTTGGGAGGCCTGGGGAGGCGGCTCTCAGCCACTCAGAGTGTTATGCCACCCACACTTTGAGATTATAGCTCTTTCATGGAACATGAGATGACGAGAAATGATGGTTGGTTACTGGTGTATATTTTCAGCAGGATCCAATAAAAAATTCTGTGTTTAATTCTGCTTTTTCTGAATCTTTGTTGAGAAAGTGGGAAACTCTTAGTTTTTTTCCTCCCTTTCACCATCTTGATCTAGACTGATTCTCAGAATAGTGGGCATAGTAATCTCCGGGGATATTTATTAACAATGCCATTTTCTTTGGTCCTCTCTGAAGTATTATGAGTCAGTAGCTCAGGAATTTTTGTTCTTAATAATCTGCCTCTTAATCCTAGAAGACTCTAATGTTTAAGATGTTTAAGATGGTCTATACTTCATCTTAGGGGGACACTGAACAGCTATAATAATGTACATTAATATGACATCACTTACTTGTCATTAGCTACTCAACTCATATCTAATGCATTTATTTAATTTTTATTTTGAGGATACACTGGGAAGTGCTCAGTGTTCATCTCCACCTTGATGCATGAGGATTGATCTCAGAGGTGTTTGGGAGACCACGTGATAGAGTGTCAGACCTCAGGGTCTAGCACACAAGCATGTACTTTAACCTTTTGAGCCATTTCCCCAGTTTAAAAATATGATAGATTTAAATGGGATGACTGCAGGAACTATACAATAATGAACATAATATTAAATAGGATTTTCTTTGCTTGCTTGCAACAGTCTTACTTGCCTAACAGGAAAATAATATACTTCATAAGTTCTCTGAAAGTACTTTATGGTTAAATTAGTGTGCAGTAGACTCATTCTGCTCTTCTGAAATTTGAAAGTGCTAGTGTTGAAAGAACACAGGAACAAATGAATAGTAGGGTGTAAGGAAAGAAATCTCTCTCTATATACATATATTTATGTACATATATGATTTTCCCATTTTATGCTTTTCTCATATGCCACATTCTAGCTCAATTATCTAATAGTTACTGAACTGGTTGGTGCAACATGAGCCAAACACTAATAGGGCATCTTGCAAAATGAGGGAGGAATCTACTAACTTAGTCCACGGCCCTGAGGTAAGACTATTAATTTCAATGATTGGGCTAGCCAGTGAATTCCATTTTGTCTGGTTGAGAATATTTTGCCTTCATCTACTGTCAAGATTTAGGAACTGTATTTCACATAGATATATAAAAGTCAACATATACTTTTATCCTGGCAGTTTATTATTTTTCACTAAAGTAGTTGTGAATACCTTTTGTACTAACTTTAAGGTTATCCATGGAATGTGGAGGGTTTTAATCCATTTAGGGGTCTGTCAAATATTTTACTTGAATACGTGAAATGACCATCACTGATCATTTACATTTACATCCTAGTTTAGGCACCATAATAGCAAACAACCAAAGATACACCATTGACAGCAGGCAACTACGGTCACCAGATGCACTTATAGTCATTGACTAACAAAAGAACAAGATTCAAGGATGCCATGTGATTCGCCTGCAAACATTAGAATCAACTTGCTAAAGTCATGTTTTCAAAACTAAGTACTAATTATTTGGAAGTGTGTAAGAACCAAGGAAAATTATTCTATTCCAGAAAGAGCCTCTAAATGAATGTTTCTATGTTAATTCATTGAATATGTAGGCAAGTATACTCTTAAATCATTTTTTGTGTGTGAACACAAGAGAACTGTTGGGACATATAGAAAAGAATCCAGGAGTGTTCCTTTCATTATGATCTACTGACTGCTTTTATATGTCAATTGTTTTCTTACATATCTAATGCTAATCTCTCTAATAAGTTTGGGATTATTCAGACTCTACTAATTATATATATGTATATTTAAAATTGTACCTTTAAGTTCTTTGAGCATTTGTTTACTGTTATTCATTATTAACAACCACGTGTGTTTAAGGAGATGCGAGTTCCTTCTCTTCTAGGTTCTTTCTTTGTTGATTAGTTTCACTAACTGAAATGGTGTAGATGGGTTTAATCTCCTGAGAAATCCTGTGCTATTTCAATCAGGATCACTTAAGAAGTCTGTGTGATAGCCCAGTATTGCCAATGTGATTTGTGAGAAAGTTTGCAGACTTCCTGTGACAGGTGTTTTGGAACAACTTGAGTGATTTCCAAAAAGGAAGCTACTTGGAGGAATTTTCCTAAATTAAGCCACTGTTATTTTCTCTGAATTGATAGCCATTCTAAACCTCTGAGCTTTATACTGCTTATTACCTAGATGTAGTACTATGATGTATGTAGATCTAATTTAACTACAGAGGAGTTCTCTATACAATCACGGAGCTCCTTACTAAGGTTTTGGTGATGGAAGTCATATTTCTTATTTACTGATAACTTGTTTTCTGAAATTCTCATTAATTTTTGACAAGTCAACAATTTCATTCACTGAGCTGATGAACAAAGTGCACTTATAGAAAATAATAATTTTCTTGGAATTAAACTCTCTGAGTTTGCAATTGCTATTTTCTGTCAAGAGATTTACATCACTTAAACTTGACTACACTGATAAATACAATCAATCAAAAGAGAACATGCTCTGAGGAATTAATTGTTGTCAGTTGATGTATTTAATGGAACATCACACTTCATTAACTTAGCTAACTCATTAAACCTAATCAGACATGTAAGAGAAAAAGTTAATGATCAGAGATAAAAAATAAAGCCTGGACTTCAGAGAGTCTTCACTTGCAATACAAAACTTGAGTTTTATAGAAGTGGGTTGTTTATTCCAGAAGATTCTTTTTTCATGTAGTGTCCTATGTACAAAAATTATGAAATGGATTTCTTCATTTAAAATTGGTAGTGCATGCACTATTGGAAGAAGCTACTGTAATTTGCTTTTACTCGTTTTCAATAGGGCTTATGACCAAAAGTGCTTATTGATGCTGGAGAGTGAGATCATGTGGGCTGTGGATTGAAACTAAGAGTCCCTCACATGGTAAGTATGTGTTCTATCATTTGAGCTATCTCCCCCATCACAGAGGCTGCAATTCCTTACACTAGTGGTTGTTTTTATGCATCATTCTTATAATGTGAGCTACTTATGATTGAGAAAAGACAATTTGAGATGTTTAAATCTATGGGGGGCTGTGAATGTTTGTGGATGCTTAGCTATTGAGTTGTACAAGGGTGACAGAATTCTGTATTCAATTAATACTGTTTTGGTTTCATTATCTATTTTCCTTGATATTTCTGGTATTTAAAGGAAGAGGGAATTATAATTTGCTTCCATTTTCCTGGCCAATGTTATGGAATCACTAAAGATATCTCTAAACTTAATGTCATGAAGTGTTCTACTTATGATTTCTTCAATATATGTTATTAACTCAGGCCTGATATCTAAATCTTTAATCCATTATCCATTAAACTTTTGAGCACGGTATGAGAAATATGTGATTAATTTTGGGGAGGAAAAATAATGAACCACTCACTCTACAAATCCCAGAGCTTATATACCAAAAGATAAAACTAAATTTTCAACGAATCTGCACAGTTTTCACATTGAATTTTCTTATCTTTCCAACACTTACCCTTCTATTGGATTTGATAGTTTCCATATTTCACTTTCCTAGTTCTTTGACATATCAATTTCATTTCTCTTCCTGGGTTATATGAGGTTCTTGTTTAGTTGAAGATTTCATCTACCATTGTGCAAATATCTGATTCCTGTGACTTTGAGAATTCAGGTGATACCTTTTAGAGTCTTACAGATCTCAATTGTACGTAATTATTTTGTCTGCTTATTTAGATGTATGCTTATTTAGATGTATAACTTAAATGCTTTTACAATTATCCAATGCTTATTTTCAATATAATGTCACTAATTTACAGTAAAGTATTATTCTTTTCACCTTTAAACAAAATGTATTTTACTTTCCATTAATTTTCTTGTCACAAAGAGACACCACAATGATTTAGATGATGTTGAAATGATACACAATATAAAGATGCAGTATAAACTGAAAGCATTTTTATATCTATCATCTCAGACAAGAGCTAAGTGCTGTTTTGTGCTGCATCAAGTTGATGTTTTCAGAGTATTCCAAATGATAAAACCAAATGTCTATATTGCTACTCTTCACATTCTTATTCTATGATCTGTCTCTGCCAGCAATATGACCTTTTATCTAACTTACATCATAGTCTTAGTATGAAGGCAGTGGATATACTAGAGCTTACTTTGCAGTAATTTAAAAAAGTAAAATGGTAAAAAATTAAAATAAAACAAAATGTGTGTTCTTGGCATCACCCATGTAATTGATATCTATGACTATTGTGCTTATTTTATTTTCTTCCCTCTCTTTAAAGTAATAACTTACTAGGGTTAAGGTCATTTATTATTTTAGGTGCATATTGGGCTACACTCAACAATGCTCCTGTCTTTTATTTTTAGCATAGGGAATTTTACTCTAAGGTGTTTAACATATGGATGGACAATAGGGAACACCAGAATGGGAAACGCTCATTGGCATATACCTTACAGATTTCTATGCTTGGCTTTGTGACATAAAATTTCATGGTATGTTCATGATATCTTTATTATATCTTCATGTGTATATTGGATGCTAAAGTTCTCACTAACTCATCTAAATTTCTGTCAACATATGCAAAGCATCACCTGTTGGAATCCCTGATGGGGAAGTCATGCTTTATTGAAAGACTGACTGTATTTGAGATGAGTGATGGCTTACTAGGTCACCCTAAACATGAACAGGTTTTTTTGGTTCTTTTTGTTGTGCTCTTCATGTGATTTTTTTTTTGTGTGTGGATCACTGTGAGGTACTATTACATACTTACAAATGTTCGTGCCTGTATTTCAGTCATACAATGATCGAGTACCCATCCCTCCACCGGTGCCCATTCTCAACCACCAATGATCTCAGTATCCCTCCCACCCTCTCCACATCCCCCTTCCCACCCCACCTCTGTGGCAGAGTATTCCCTTTTGTTCTCTCTCTCCTTTTGGGTATTGTGGTTTGGGTATTGAGGGATTGAGTGGCCATCTTGTTTGGTCTATAGTCTATTTTGGCAGCTCCCAACCCGAGCGGGTCCTCTCAGCACCCTTTAATTGGAGTTCCCTTCTCTGTCTGAGCTGCCTTTTCCTCCAGCATGTGAGGCCGGCTACCGAGCAGTAGGGAAAACCGCCTGGTCCTTATCTCTAGTATTCTTGGGTGTTAGTCTCCCATATTGTTACTTTATTCCACAGATGAGTGCGATTTTTCTATGCCTGTCTCTTTCTTTCTGACTCATTTCACTTAACGTGATACTTTCCGTGTTGATCCACTTATATGCAAGTTTCATGACTTCATCTTTTCCAAAAGCTACATAGTATTCCACTGTGTAGATATTAGAGTTTCTTTAACCATTCATCTGTTCTTGGGCACTTGGGTTTTTCCCAGATTTTGGCTATTTTAAACAGTGCAGCAATGAACATACAAGTGCAGATGTCATTTCTACTATACTTTTTTGCCTCTCCAGTTATATTCCCAGAAGTGGTATTGCTGGGTCAAATGGGAGCTCAATTTCTAGTTTTTTTGAGAAGCATCCATACTGTTTTCCAGAAGGGCTGAAAACATTCCCAATCGGCATTCCCACCAGCAGTGAAGGAGAGTTCCTTTCTCCCTACATCCACACCAATACCAGTTGCTTTTGTTCTTTTGAATGTGGACCAGTCTCTGTGGTGATATCTCATTGTTGTTTTGATCTGCATCTCCCTGATGATTAGTGATTTAGAGCATCTTCTTTTTTAGTAATTCTGATTTCTTCTTTGAGAGTTTCTGTTCATTTCATCACCCCATTTTCTGATGGGGTTGGATATTTTCTTCTTGTGGAGTTCAACCACTGCCTTGTATATCCTTGATATACTTGATATCAGCCCTTTATCAGATGGGTATTGGGTAAATATCCTTTCCCATTCTGTAGATTGTCTTTGTATTCTGGTCACTGTTTCTTTAGAGGTACAGAAGCTTCTTATTTTAAGATAGTCCCATTTGTTTATCTCTGTTTCCACTTGCCTGGTAAGTGGTGAGTCATTTTTTAAGATACCTGTAGCTTCAATGTCGTGAAGGGTTTTGCCGAACATGTCTTCAATGTACCTTATGGATTCTGGTCTGATGTTGAGGTCTTTAATCCATTTTGATCTGACTTTTCTGCATGGTGTTAGGTTGAGGTATGAGCCCATTTTTTTTTCATGTAGCTGTCCAGTTTGCCAGGACCATTTGTTGAAGAGGCTTTCCTTACTCCACTTCACATTTCTTACTCCCTTATCAAAGTTCAGATTGTCATAAATTTGAGGTTGTGTGTAAGGATATTCAACCCTGTTCCATTGGTCTGCTGCTCTGCCTTTGTTCCAGTACCATGCTGTTTTAATTATTATTGCTTTGTAGTAGACTTTGAAGTTGGGGAAGGTGATGCCTCCCATCTTCTTTTTTTCCCCAGAATTGCTTTCGCTATTTGTGGGGGTTTGTTGTTCCGTATGAATTTCAGGAGTGTTTGGTCCACTTCCTTGAAGAATGTCATGGGTATCCTTATAGGGGTCACATTGAATCTGTATGATGCTTTGTGGAGTATTGCAATTTTGACAATGTTAATTCTCCAAAACCATGAGCAGGGGATGTATTTCCATTTCCTGGTGTTCTCTTTAATTTCATGAAGTAATGTTTTGTAGTTTTCTCTGTATAGGTCCTTCACCTTCTTAGTTAAGTTGATTCCAAGGTACTTCATTTTCTGAAGCACGATTGTGAATGGGATTGTTTTTTTCATATCACTTTCTTCTCTCTCATTATTTGAGTATAGGAAAGCCATGTACTTTTGGGTATTGATTTTATAGCCTGCGACTTTACTGTACAAGTCTATTGTTTCTAGGAGTTTCTTGGTAGAGGCTTTGGGGTTCTCTAAATATAGTATCATATCATCTGCAAATAGTGAGAGCTTGACTACTTCCTTTCCTATCTGGATGCCCTTAATGTCTTTTCATTGCCTAATCGCTATTGCAAGTATTTCCAGCACTATATTGAACAGAAGTGCTTAGAGTGGGCATCCTTGTCTTTTTCCTGATGTTAGAGGGAAAGCCATTAATATTTCTCCATTAAGGATGATGCTTGCTGTAGGCTTGTGGTAGATGGCTTTGACTATATTGAGGAAATTCCCTTCTATACCCATTTTGGTGAGAGTTTTCACCATGAACCAGTGCTGGATCTATCTTGTCAAATGCTTTCTCTGCATCTATTGATATGATTATATGGTTTTTACCTTTTCTTTTGTTGATATGATGGATTATGTTGATTGACTTCAGAATGTTGAACCATCCTTGCATCCCTGGGATGAATCCCACTTGGTCATGGTTTATGATCTTTTTGATGTGTTGTTGGATTCAATTTGCTAATATTTTGTTGAGTATCTTTGCATCCGTATTCATCAGAGGTATCCTCCTGTAATTTTCTTTTTTGTGGTCTTTCTCTTTGCTTTTGGTACTAGGGTGATATGTGCCTCATAGAAACTGTTTGAAAGTGTTTCTGCTTCCTCGATTTCCTGGAAAAGCTTGAGAAGAACTGGCAATAGGTTCTTTTTAAATGTTTGGAAAAGTTCATTAGTAAATCCATCTGCACCTGGACTTTTGTTTCTCGGGAGACTTTTGATTATAGTTTCAATTTCCTTGATAGTTTTGGGTCTCTTCAGGTATTCCATCTCATTTTGGTTCAGCCTTGGGAGGTTATAAGAATCCAAGAATTTATCCATTTCTTCTACATTATTTTGTTTTGTGGCATACAGACTTTCAAAGTGGTCTCTGATGATCTTTTGAATTCTTTTATGATCTCTCCCTTTTCATTTCTCATTTGATTTATTAGAGTTCTCTCTCTCTCTCTCTCTCTTTGTGAGTCTTGCTAGTGGTTTATCAATCCTATTTATTTTCTCAAAGAACAAGCTCTTAGTTTCATTGATCTTTTAGGGTTTCAATGTCATTGATTTCTGCTCTAAGTTTTATTATTTCTTCCCTTTTGTCTGGTTTGGGCTCCATTTTTTGGTCCTTTTGTAAAGTCTTGAGCTCTGCGGTCAAGTTATTTATGTGGGATCTTTCTTCCTTCCTAAAATATGCTTGCAGAGCTATAAATTTTTCCCTTAACATGGGTTTAGCTGTGTCTCACAGGTTCTGGTAGCTTGTATCTTCATTATCATTTGTTTTCAGGTACCTTTTGATTTCTTCCTTGATTTCCTCCCTGGCTCACTTATTGTTTAACATTGAGTTGTTTAATTTCCAGGTGTATGATTTGGTTCTCTGCATCTGTGCATGATTAATTTCTTTCTTCAATGCTTCATGGTCCAAGAAGATAGTTGATACAATTTCTATCTTTCTGATTCTATTGAGGTACGCTTTGTGGCCCAGCACATGATCTATTTTGGAGAATGTTCTGTGTGCACTGGAAAAGAATGTTATTTTTTTTATGGGGATGCAAAGCCCTGTACAGAGGTATTATCCCTTTCTCTTCTATTTCCTCCTTCAAGGCCAGTGTTTCCTTGCTGAGTTTTAATCTTTTTGATCTATCCAGAGTTGATAAGGTGGTATTGAAGTCTCCATCTACTATTGTGTTGCTAGCAATGTCTTTTTTAAAATCTATTAGAAGTTATTTTAAGTATTTAGCTTGTCCCTCATTAGGTGCATATACATTTAGAAGTGTGATTTCTTCCTGCTGTACATATCCCTTGATTAGTAAAAAATGGCCTTCGCTGTCCCTTCTAATCTTTTTTGACCTGAAATCTATGTTGTCCAATACTAGTATGGCCACCCCGGCTTTTTGAGGGAGTTGACTGCTTGAAGGATTTTTTTCCATCCTTTGACTTTGAGTCTGTATTTGCTCTGACCATTCAGATGTGTTTCTTTTAGGCAGCAGAATGTTGGATTCAGTTACTGAATCCATTTTGCCACTTTGTGTCTCTTGATTGGTGCATTTAGACCATTGATGTGGAGAGAGATAATTGTCACAGGGTTTTGTGCCATCTTTCTGTAGGGGTTTGTTGTGTTTGTAGGGATTTTTCTTGTCTTACAGGAGCCCTTTTAGCCCTTCTTTTAAGTTTGGTTTTGAGTCTATGAAGTTTCAGAGCTGTTGTTTATCCAGGAAATAGTGTATGGTTCCTTTGAGTTGGAGTGAGAGCTTAGCTGGATAGAGTGTTCTTGGTGAGGCATTCATTTCATTGAGTTTTTTCACTATATCGCACCATTGCTTTTGGGCTTGGAGGGTTTCTTCTGATAGGTCTGCTGTAAATCTAAGGGGTGCTCCTTTGTATGTGATTTCCTTTTTTTGTTCTTGCTGCTTGCAGAATTCTGTTGCTATCCATGGCATCTATCATTCTGACTATAGTAGATCTTGGAGTCTTTTTATTAGGGTCTCTTCTAGCTGGCACAATTCAGGCTCCTAGGATCTTGATGTCCACATTCCACAGTTCTGGGAATTTTTCAGCAATGATTTCTTTAACTGTGGCTTTTTCATTAGGGTTGCCTCCCTGTTCTTTAGTACTCCAATGATTCTAATATTATTCCTTTTGGAGTCATCCCCTTGGTTTCTGATTTGCCCTAGAGCTATTTTGAGATCTTTTCCCATTGTTTGTTGTTGATTCTGAGATTTCTACAGCTCGTATTCAAGCTCACTGATTCTGTCATCAGCTATAGTCATTCTACTGCTAAGGGCACCCGCTGTGTTTTTTTTTTTAATTTTATCTACTGAATCTTTTATTTGTGACATTTCTGAATGTAGATTTCCTATTTCTGCTCTCATTTCTTCCCATATTTTCTTTGCTGATTGCTCCACCATTTATTTAAGTTTGTTGAACATTCTCAGCATTTCATCTCTAAATTCTTTATCCGAGAGACTATATTTGTGGGTAACCCCTGTTGAGGCTTCTGGACTCTTCTCTTCATCCTCTCCTCGTGGTGGAGATTTATGCTGTTTCTTCATGTTGCTCTGTTTGTATAGAGGAGGTATCTCCCAGTTCACTAGCGCTGTTGCCCTTTACTGTGAGAGGGGATTTTGGGTGAGCTTGCTCTATGTTGGTCACCTTTTTCTTCTCCTAGAGCACGTCCTTCCTCTCAGGTATCTCTCTGTGACTTAAGTGAGGCCTCTAGTGAAGGTTCAGAGGATGTGTTCTTTTACATTGGGCTTGTACAGCTTCTTGTTCTCATCGGTACTTTGGTGTAGTTGGAATAGACTGTGCTAACTGTTATTTTGGTGCAATTGGAACTGGCTAGTGGCCTGTTGGCCTATTGTGTTTGAGATATCCAGAGAGTTCTCTAAAGAGTTAGGTAATGGGAATTGAGATGTGAGTCCAGTGTGCTGGTAGAAGGGAAAATAAATTCGGCCTGCCCCCGGAGACCACACCCTCTGCACCGGGGCCACACCCACTACCCGGGAGGCCATTCCTCGTCCCTTATGGTCCCGCAGGCAAGGGGGCTGGGGTGCCTGATCAGGGAAGCTGGCACACCAGGATGTAGAATGAGGAAGTGCGGGGATCTGCAGCATCGGCTGAGGACTGGGGGTCCTGCCTGGAGACGCTGGGATGAGATCCAGTGCTCATGGTTTTTTTCTAGCTCTGTGCTAAAGGGTAACTCCTATGAGTGTTCAGGGAACTATATGTGGTATCAGGGATCAAAACCAGGTTGACAGTATGCAAAGCAAATTTCTTAGCTCCTGTATCTTGTGGGACCTGTAGTTTGGTGTATATAAATATGTATAGATACATATATGTGAATATATATTCCTTTTATATTTAAAATTATGAGATACTTGTTATAAACAATAAAAATATAAAGATGAGGGGGCTGGAGCGATAGCACAGTGGGTAAGGCATTTGCCTTGCATGTGGCCAACTCAGGTTCGATTTCCAACATCTCATATGGTCTCCCGAGCACTGCCAGAAGTAATTCTAGAGTGTAAAGTGAGGAGTACCCCCTGTGCACAACTAGGTGTGACTCAAATAGAAAAAATTGTACATAAAGATGAATAAAACTAAAATTTGCATCTTTCCAATTCAATTTAAATAAGAACGTACTGTCAATAATTTTTAAGGGTCTCCCAAGAAGTGCCAGGATTACATCTATTGACACCTGTCATAGTGCTGCTCTTCCCAACACTGATCAGGTTCACTAGTGTCAGGGCCCACCAGCATCACCCTTGTCAGTGCTCAGGGGGTCTGGGTACTGGGTGGTACTCGGAATTGAACCAGAACAATCCTTAAGCCACCTACCCAGCCCATGAGCATTGATTCATTCGAATGCCTAACAACCCGAATTGGATGCTTGAATAGATGTGGCTCACTGCCTGCAGTTTACATCTTCATTATCTATGCACCAACATCCAACTACAATGAAGAAGAAATTGAGAGGTTCTACATGGAGCTGGAGAAGTTCTATAAAGAAGATCACACCTTCTACAAGATCATCGTTGGTGGTTTTGATGCCAAGATAGGACCGAGAAGGTAGTCCGAAGAACTACACATTGAGACCCATAGCCTAGAATGGAAAGATCAGGGTGAGAGACTGTCTGAATTCATCATGTCAACCAAGACCATCCTTGTTAACTCACAGTTCCAGAACGCCAAATCTAAACACTGGACATGGAAGTCTCCTGGTGGACAGTTCCACAATGAAATTGACCACATCATATTCAATCGAAGGTTTTGCCTGACTGATGTCGCTGTTGTCCCAAAATTCCAAATGGGATCGGACCACCGTCTCCTTCGTGCAAAATTCTACTTCACAGAGTGGGGAGAAAGGTCTGCAAAATTTAAGTCTAAGAAGGCAACTCCCAGAATGACCGCCAACTGGGAGCTCTTTGGCACTATTGCAGCAACATTGGAAGATGCCATCCTTGACAACATCGACAAGGAATACAATCGACTTCGGAAACTCTCGAACTCATTCATCAACGTGGTTTGGGGCGAGCCTTGGGCAACCACAAGCTAATGTCCAAGCTCGCAAAGATGTGCAGAGATGCAATAAAGGAAGACTTCAAAGAGAGAAGAGCAGCAGTGTTGGCCAGTACAGCAGAAGCTGGGAAAAGTATTCGCAATGCTCGCCTATCCTTTGCCAACTACAAGACCAAGATGACTGCCCTTTGACGTCCTGATGGATCTATAACATCTTCCTAAAAGGCAATGGAGAGGATTATTCACAACTTCTACTTGGATCTCTTTGACAGCCATGTCCACCTGCCCACATACCAAATTCCACATGATAGATATGTCTTTCCCAGCGTCCTCCCTTCTGAAATCTGACATGCCATTTCATTGGTAAGGATGCATACAGCACCTGGTCCAGACAAGGTCAGACCCGAACACCTGAAGAATCTGCCACCAGTACTTATCAATACACTGGCTCGGCTCTTTACATGCCGCCTGTCTGAATGCAAGGTTCCTTCTCAGTGGAAAACCAGTATGACCCTTCTGTTGTACAAGAAGGGAGACATCCATGACATTGGCAACTATCACCCAATCTGCCTGCTGTCCATCGTCTACAAGTTGTTTGCTCGACTCATCCTGAATATAATAGGCAGAACATTAGACAAAGGACAACCATGCGAGCAAGCCGGGTTCCGAAGGGGACTCGGCACAATAGATCATATCCACACAGTGACCAAACTCATTGAAGTTTCGAGAGAGTTCAAGATGCCACTCTGTCTAACGTTCATCGACTTAAAGAAGGCCTTCGATTCTGTTAAGACTGAAGCAGTCATCGAAGCCCTGGCCAAACATGGCATTCAAACTCAGTATATCAAAATCCTCCACGAACTATATTGTGGATTCTCCACCAGGATCTCACCATTCGATAAGGAAGTGATCATTGATGTAGAGAGAAGTGTGGCAGGGTGATACCATTTCACTGAAATTCTTCAGTGCCACCCTCGAGAACATCATGCGACAACTGGAATGGGAAGGAATGGGAGTGAAGATAGATGGTTGGCAATTACACCACCTCTGCTTCGCTGATGACATCGTTCTCATAATGCCAAAAATTAGCCAAGCGGCACAAATGCTGGCTGACTTCGACCTCGAGTGTGGAAAGGTTGGATTGCAGTTGAATCTCAACAAGATGATGCTTATGAAAAACAAACTAGTCCCTGAAGCTCCATTTGCTCTCAGTGGAAGAACATCTCTGAATTCAGCAGCTATGTGTACCTAGGTCGAGAAATCAACATAAGGAACAACTTGGCACCAGAACTGTGCAGGAGGAAGAGGGAGCGTGGAATGCCTTCAAGAGCATCAAAGAAGTGGTTAAGAGGATGAAAAACCTCCGACTCCAGGTATATCTTTTCAATTACACTGTTCTTCCTGCACTAACATATGCCTCAGAGACCCAGACCCTATGCAAACAGGATGAGAATGCTATTCGGGTATCCCAAAGACGAATAGAAAGAACAATGCTAGGACTATCACATCTCACTCAAGTGAGAGAAAGAATCCGAGTTCTGACCTCTTTCAATGGTCAAGAATCAGGGATGCTCTCTCATTTGCCAAGGCATCCAAAATCAGATGGGCCGGTCATGTAATGCAGTTCAGAGATGACCGCTGGACTAGAGCTGTTACCGACTGGATTCCACGGGATGTCAGAAGACTGTATGGCTGCCCACCAACTAGTTGGTCAGATTTCTTTGTCAAATCCCTGAATGAAAGTTTTGAGGCTCTTCCTGTTCCTGGAGCAAGTAGATATCATTGGGCTGCACTAGTATGCGACAGGAACAAATGGCAATGTTACTGGCACCTGCTCGAGCAAATCGAAGATCAACGGGATGACAAGTAATACAAATGAAGTGGCATATGCATCACTTGTCACTTGTCACTTGTTATCCCATTGCTCATTGATTTGCTGGAGCAGGCACGAGTAATGTCTCCATTCATTCCTGTTGCATGACAATGTAGTCCAATGGTGTCTGCTCCTTCCAGAAGCACAAAGAGCATCAAACCATTCACTCAGGGTTTTGATGAAGATGTCTGACCATCTTGTAGGAGGGTGGCCAGGTGTTCTTTTGACATCCTGTGGAATCCAGTTGGTAATACATCTATCCAGCTGTCATCTCAAAACCGCATTATGTGTCCGGCCTATCTGATTTTTGATGCCTTGGCAAACAAGACAGCATCCCTGATCTTTGATCGTTAATGGAGGTAGGAACTCCGGATTTCTTCTCTCACTTGAGTGAAGCATGATACTCCAAGCATAGCTCTTTTTATTCCTCTTTGGGATAAACAAACAGCATTCTCATCCTGTTTTTGTATGGCCCAGGTCTCTGAGGCGTATGTTAGTGCAAGAAGAATGGTGGAGTCGAAAAGATGTGCCTGGAGCCAGAGATTCTTCGTCCTCTTAACCACTTCTTCAATGCTTTTGAAGGTGTTGCACACCACTCTTTTCCTCCTGAGCAGCTCAGGTGCCAGGTCATTCGTCATGTTGAATTCTCAACCCAGGTACACATGACTGCTGCATGCGAAGATGTTCATTCCACTGAGAGCAAATGGATCATCAGGAACTAGTCCTTTTCTCATGAACATTGTCTCCGTGAGATTCAGCTGCAGTCCAAACTTTCCATACTCACAGTTGAAGTCGGCCAGCATTCGTGCCGCTTAACTAATGTTTGGTGTTATGAGAATGATGTCATCAGTGAGGTGGAGGTGGTGTAGTTGCGACCGTCTATCTTCACTCCCATTCCTTCCCATTCCACTCATCGCATGGTGTTCTCAAGTGTGGCACTGGAACATATATGCTTCATATCTCTTTAATCACTGTCTAGTCTTCAACCATTAATCAGTATTCAGGATGTTATACTAGCTGTTGCATTGTTTATTGGTTTCCTTACCACAGATGCCAACATGTTAAGCAACATGTCATTTGGCTTTGCGTTGATTGTTTTTTTCCCAAAGTAATATTGTCGTATCTATTTTATATGATAGACTTTTGAAAGGTAAGTTTCCAAATTCTATGCAGTTTCAACTAAGTTTAGAAAATCATTTGTCAGAAATTTATACTATTTTGTTGAATAAATATATATAATTTGATTAACATTATTAGTGCTCCTTCAAAAGGACCCCAAAGACTATAAATATTTAGCTATAAATTTCAATCCACCTAAAGAATTTCTATGCTGAAATTTGTAGAATTCTAATAAAATCAATAAAAAAGTGTAGACCATAATTTTGGTTTCTATGGATTGGAAGACCCAATGATAGTTCTTATCAGATAGATTTATAGGTTTAATTGCTTCAATCCAAGCAAAGTATTTCTATAGACATAGATAAGCTTATTATAAATTTTCTACTGAAAGACACATTTATTATTAGAACACCTAAAGTGATCTTGATATCAAAGAGTAAAATGAAAGGAATTACTCTACTTGATTTAAAAATTATATCATTAACCAAGGCAGTGAAGTCTTAACACATATGGACCTCCTTCCTCTGACAATTCTATGAATACAGAATACTATTTTTGTAAAGAAATAAAATTTAATTTGTTTGTTCAACATGGAAAACCACTTTTCCTAACAAAATTTGATTTCTTATCCTTCTCTTCACACATTGATTAATTTCATTCTATCATCTCAAGAGACTCCACTTATCTATAGTTTGGTTTAGGGGCTTTGGGAGGGAGGTATTTAGCTTTAGCGCCACACTCAGGTATACTCAGAGGCTATTCCTGGCTTCGTGCTTAAGAAGCACCACCCAGTGGTGCTCAGGTGATGTGTCTATAAGGTGCTGGGGAATCAAATCTGGGACTCCCACATGTAGATCAAGCACTCTGCATCACTGTATCACTGTCATCCCGTTGCTCATCGATTTGCTCGAGCAGGCACCAGTAACATCTCCATTGTGAGATGTGTTATTACTGCTTTTGGCATATCGAATATGCCACGGGTAACTTGCCAGGCTCTGCTGTGCGGGCGAGATACTTTTGGTAGCTTGCCAGACTCTCCGAGAGGGGCGAGGAGTCAAACCTGGGTTGGCCACGTGCAAAGCAAAAGCCCTACCCACTGTGCTATCACTCCAGCCCTCTGCGACTTCTACTACATCAAGCACAAGTATTGGAAATACTCTATCTTTGGTCTTGCTTTTGTTTTTTTCTAATTGCGTCCCTTTCACGCATATTTTCTTCCATCACTCATGCTATACTGTGGAAATTTGTTATTTTTTAATTTTTATTTTGTTGACACAGCTGTGTTAAGGAAACCTAATTATGTTTGGGGTCAAACCTGGACTTCTCCCAATGTAAAGCACGTGCTCAAAATCCCTGAGGTAGCTCCCCAACCCTTATAAAGGCAGCTTATTTTCATAGTTATTCTTCTAAAATTTTCTTACTTTTTAATATTTTAAATTAACTTTAGAATTAGCCTTGAATTTAGCAATAATCTTCTCTTCTCTCTGCCCACCACACCCAAGTGAAAACTTCTTTGGGATTTTGATGAAATTGTTTGAATTTACAGATCACTTTGGACAGAAGTGGTATTCTATCAAAGTAGTATTCACCAATTAAGTTGGCATTAAAAATAAAAGTATATTTGTTGTAAAATTTATTCACATATTGAATGTTTTAAACAAAAATATTATTTTATAATTTAAAAATGTGTTTATAATGGTAATACAGAAAACATTTACTATTTGTTATTTAATCTTAATGTTATAAATACTTTATTCTTTATGAGGGGGCTATTACTTTTTCTTCTATTATACACATTTTTTCATTTTGTTCATTGAGATATTCCTAGCCTAGGAGAACAAATTATTAACATATATTTGTTGATATTTTCTAGTTTCAATTTAAAATAATAGTAAGTTTATCCTTTTTGCTCTTAATTTTTGCTAATTCAATTTCTTATGGTATTAATATTTAATTAATTCACTGGAGCGATAGCACAGCAGGTAGGGCATTTGCCTTGCACCCATCTGACCCAGGTTCCATTCTTGTAAATGGAAAATAAACCAATGACATTCACTAAATATATTGACATACACTCCTGGGGACTTCCTGTAACTGTGCAACAGTCCATGTGTCTATGTACTGAATATTACTGATGCTAATAGTAAGCTTCATTAGCATTACTGAAAAACCCTTCCCTGGTTAAGTAGATAAACCTTGAGAGAAACACTTCAAAATTGAGGGACCAAGAGGAATCAATAAAGAATTAAGAGTTATTTGTGCATTTGGAAGAAACTAAAAAGAAACACAATCTTTTTAGTTTCTTCCAAATGAAGAGACGGCATCAACCAGGAGAGAATAATTAACGGAAAGAAATTAGATGGGATCTGAGAACTGACCTTAGATTTGGTAATATGGAAGTAATTTGTGATAGTCACTGTAGACAGAAGTTTTAGTGGAATAATGGAGCAAGAGCCTGATGTGAGATTGTAAGAGATTGTCTTGGTGTATACATCACAATGATTCAGTAGAGGGTGCAATTCTGATCAGACAGAAGTAGTAAGAAAATGTGCAAAACTGAAAGGTTTAACTTTAAGTAACTATGTCAATAAATTTTTCAGGGACAACTGATGAAGGGCAGAGTGTATGAGTATAGACACTAGCAGACAACCGAGTCAATTAATATTCCCTTCCAATTAGTGTAATTTACTTAGCGTGGTATTAAACACAGTCATTAGTATCCTGTGAGGAGTGGGGAGAGACTGGAGAGTTTTTAAACGTTAAGGAGTGTTATCATCTAACAGAGCGAGAAAGTGGCTGAACTAAGGAGTTGTTTTTCTCTTTTCATTTTTTCTTTTTTTTGGGGGGGGTTGGGGCAGGGGTAGGGATGGTACACATCAGTTCATGCTGGGCCCCAGGAAAACAGGATGAGAACACTATTCAAGTTTCCCAAAGAGGAATCGAAAGAGCTATGCTTGGAGTATCACATTTCACTAAAGTGAGAGAAGGAATCCAGAGTTCCAACTTCCCTTGATGATGGAGAATCAGAGACTGTCTTGTTTGCCAAGGCATCAAAAATCAGTTGGGCCAGACATGTCGTTCGATTTGGAGATGATCACTGGACTAGGGCTATTACCACCTGGATTCCTCGGGACATCAAAAGAATGCCTGGCCACCCACCTAGGAGATGGTCAGACTTCTTCATCAAGACCCTGAACGAACAGTTTGAGGCTCTTCATGTTCCTGGAGTGAGCAGACACCACTGGGCTACACTAGCACGAAACAGGGATGAATTAGAGACATTACTGGTGCCCACTCGAGCAAATCTATGAGCATCAGGACAACAGGTGATACAGGTAATACAGGTGATAGCTATGAAATTGTTTGCCCCCTGCAAGATCAGTGTGTCTATTATTGTTTGAAGGGCAATTTTTCTTAGTTTCTCCTATTTTTTTTTTTTTGGCTTTTTGGGTCACACCTGGCAATGCACAGGGATTATTTTACTCCTGGCTTTATATGGACCATGCTGGGAATCGAACCCGGGTCAGACACGTATGAGGCAAATGCCCTACCTGCTGTGCTATTGCTCCAACCCCTCTCCTATCTTTTCAACATAATATTAATTCTCCATTCTCAAGCCAAACCCAGGCATATACACTGCAAACAGGCCACCCAACTTCTTGGTTCAGGCCTTTGTCTCTTGGCTTTTATTTTATCCTTATTTCATACCCTCAGGGCTTGTGAAGACAGAATTAATTTTAACGTAACCAGAGTAGTGAATGGTTGCTTGCTTCCCAACAGCACTTAGCCCTTGTAAACAAGGAGTACTTTGATAAAGTTCTAATCATATCGGTGAGGACTCCATGTCCTAGATCACATCACCTCCTAATAACATCACACTTCCGGTTCAAATCCAGTACATACATTTTGAGGAGATATGTACATTTAGTCCCTATCACTCTTGCTTGCTATATTGACAAGAGTCACATTCAATGGATTTAGAGGAAGGGAATTGTTCAAACCTTCTTAAAATTATCTTAAGCCCCTTTCCTTAAGGATTATGATAACTTAATGAAAAAACATTTACTTTTAGATCACAGTGAAGAAAAGAATACTAGTAAGGGGTACTCTAAGAAACCCATATTCTTAATTCGTATCATTTTAAAATTCAGAATATATCATATTGAAGAAAAATGATAATTTGTTTTTTTTTCTATTGTTTTATTTATTTATTTTTTGTTGGGGGACTAAGCCAGCTGTACTTAGGGTTTACTCTTGGCTTTGTGCTTATAAATTACTCCTGGCAGGGCTCTCGGAACCATATGTGGTGCCAGGAATCCAACCCTGAGTGCCATGTGCAAGGCAAGCGCCCTACCTGCTGTACCATCTCACAGGCCCAGAGTGGTTTCTTATTAATTAGCATAAGAACTGCCTTTCTTTCTATGTCTCAATTACACTTAACACTCCTTTGACAAGTAATATATGTCCCATAGTCAATACTACTTCATTCAGAGGAAACAGCTCAACCAGTGTGGCCGGCCTTAGGATAAACTCTTACACTGCACCTTCTGGTATTTGATCAATTAATCTTTGGTACCTGAGGAACTGAAAATCCATGTAATTACATGCTATGCTGAAGGTCATTAGGAGTGTGACAATAGCCAGCTTCAGAGAGCCAGTGCTATCCCTAGGGTATATTTTTGAGATATATATTTTTGGTGTGTGTATGTGTGTGTGTGTAGTAGGGAGAAGATGGGATTTTAAAAAGAGAGAGTAAACCTGTGTTACTATATTGTGCTGTTCTTCAAATTAAACAGTTATTGGTGTATGTAAAAAAATGAAATAACACTAAATCAGAGTGTACCAAACACAGGGGAAGGTAATATTGTTATAAGAAACTTTTGCTTCAGCATGTAAGTGCCAGATTCCACCATTATTTCTTTTTCTTATTGTGCTAGAACTAAAAATGCTTGAAGTTATTGGCCTAAAATAACCCAAGTCTCTTAAGCAATTTACCTCAAGGAGTTATTACAAGGTTCATATGTAAATGCCCACAATATGAAAATAGCGTCATATAAAAATTCCTGGTAATAACAGTGCTTTATTTTGTAATTTTCTATAATAGAATCATGTTGTTCTATAATAAAATTTTGAATAATGTAGACTTTCAATGCATATGACCTGCATTTTATTGTGGAGAAACTATTGATGGGGGGCTTTCCAGTGTTCCTGGGGGACAGGAGATACAGAAATACTGGGCCTGAAATTTGATGCTTGAATAGGTCCTATAGGGCTATTCAGGTGCAGAGAAGGTGGAGGCAACTAATCCCCCAATTGCTAAGGGGACAGTATGTGGTAGCAGGGGTCAAACTTGGGGTCTTGTATATGTGAGCACTCTACTAGTTGAACTATCTTCCTGCTCCCAAAATATCATTTATTTACCGACTATAGATGTTTCAAAAGATAGTGAATGTACAGTATTTTCTAGCATCCTACCTGGCATTGCTCTTTTCTCGAGGGAGCTAGCTAGAATTTTACCAGTAGGGACTGGCCAAAAGATCTCATCTTCTGGTCAGATTCTAGACATGGAATTTGGTAAAAAAAATTGCTTGAAGAGCCCAAGAAAGCACTGCCAGTGGGTTCTGAGGGTATAAGTTAGAAAACTTGAGTCTTTCCTAAAGACTGAGGGCAAATTAGTAATGACAGGACAGGGCAGGAAGCAAAGAGAAAATGTTGGAGTGAGGTTAGAGGACATCAGTAAAGAACAGGTCTATTCTCAAGAACAAAATATGGACCAGCAAGTTGTAGATCCAGTAGAGGAAGCTGTGTGACTCAGGGTGGCAGAGAAGATTATGACTGCAGCAAAGAACACAGAGGCAGGGTGGGATGGGGGGAGATGGGATTGGGGGTTGGAGGGATACTGGGTTTATTGGTGGTGGAGAATGGGCACTGGTGTAGGGATGGGTTCTTGAACATTGTATGAGGGAAACAAGAGCACGAAAATGTGTAAATCTGTAACTGTTTCCTCATGGTGATTCACCAATTAAAAAAATATTTTATTTATTTATTTATTTATTTATTTATTTTTTGCTTTTGTTTTTGTAATTTTTATTAATCAGTTTTTTTTTTTAATCTATATTTATTTATTTATTTATTTTTAATTTATTTATTTTTAATTAGAGAATCACCGTGAGGGTACAGTTACAGATTTATACACTTTTGTGCTTATACTTCCCTCATACAAAGTTTGGAACCCATCCCTTCACCAGTGCCCGTTCTCCACCACCCGTAAACCCAGTGTCCCTCCCACCCTCCCCAATCCCATCTCCCCCCCACCCCACCCTGCCACTGTGGCAAGGCATTCCCTTCTGTTTTCTCTCTCTAATTAGCTGTTGTGGTTTGCAATAAAGGTGTTGAGTGGCCGCTGTGCTCAGTCTCTAGCCCTCATTCAGCCCGCAACTCCCTTCCCCCACATGGCCTTCGACTACAATGTAGTTGGTGATCGCTTCTCTGAGTTGACCTTTCCCCGGAACGTGAGGCCAGCCTCGAAGCCATGGAGTGAACCTCCTGGTACTTATTTCTACAGTTCTTGGGTGTTAGTCTCCCACTCTGTTATTCTATATACCATAGATGAGTGCAATCTTTCTATGTCTGTCTCTCTCCTTCTGACTCATTTCACTCAGCATGAAACTTTTCATGCCCATCCACTTGACTACAAAATTCTTGACCTCCTTTTGATACTATATCTAGAGAAGCCTAAAACCTCTACTAAGAAACTCTTAGAAACAATAGACTTATACAGTAAAGTTGCAGGCTACAAAATCAATACCCAAAAATCCATGGCCTTCATATATGCAAACAATGAGGCAGAGGAAAGGGACATGAAAAAAGCAATCCCATTCACAATCGTGCCCCAGAAAATCAGGTACCTCGGAATCAGCTTAACCAAGGAAGTAAAAGACCTTTACAAAGAAAACTACATAACGCTACTCCATGAAATCAAAGAGGACATGAGGAAATGGAAACATATACCCTGCTCGTGGATAGGGAGAATCAATGTTGTCAAAATGGCAATACTCCCTAAAGCATTATACAGATTCAATGCGATCCCTATAAGTATACCCATGACATTCTTCAAAGAAATGGATCAAGCAATCCTAAAATTCATATGGAATAACAAACGTCCAAGGATAGCTAAAACAATTCTTGGGAAAAAGATGATGGGAGGCATCACCATCCCCAACCTCAAACTTTACTACAAAGCAGTAACAATTAAAACAGCATGGTACTGGAACAAAGGCAGAGCCGTAGACCAATGGAACAGGGTGGAATATCCCTACACACAACCCCAAATGTATGACCATCTAATCTTTGATAAGGGAGCAAGAGATGTGAAGTGGAGCAAGGAAAGCCTCTTTAACAAATGGTGCTGGCACAACTGGACAACCACATGCAAAAAAATGGGTTTAGACCTTGACCTGACACCATGCACAAAAGTCAGATCAAAATGGATTAAAGACCTCAACATTAGACCACAAACCATAAGGTACATTGAAGACAAGGTCGGCGAAACCCTCCACGATATTGAAGATAAAGGTATCTTCAAACGTGACACGGAACTAAGCAATCTAGTAAAAACAGAGATCAACAAATGGGACTACATTAAACTTAAAAGCTTCTGCACCGCAAGAGATACAGTGACCAGAATACAAAGACTATCCACAGAATGGGAAAGGATATTTACACAATACCCATCAGATAAGGGGTTGATATCAATGGTATATAAAGCACTGGTTGAACTCTACAAGAAGAAAACATCCAACCCCATCAAAAAATGGGGCGAAGAAATGAACAGAAACTTTACCAAGGAAGAAATACGAATGGCCAAAAGGCACATGAAAAAGTGCTCTGCATCACTAATCATCAGAGAGATGCAGATCAAAACAACTTTGAGATACCACCTCACACCACAGAGACTAGCACACATCCAAAAGAACAAAAGCAACCGCTGTTGGAGAGGATGTGGGGAGAAAGGGACCCTTCTTCACTGCTGGTGGGAATGCCGACTGGTTCAGCCCTTCTGGAAAACAATATGGACGACTCTCAAAAAATTAGATATTGAATTCCCATTTGACCCAGCAATACCACTGCTGGGAATATATCCCAGAGAGGCAAAAAAAAATATTTTAATTTAAAAAAGAAGAACATGAGCAGCTATGTCATGCTCGATCTCAAGGTGATTCAATAAAGTAAAAAATTAATGACAATTTTTTAAAAGAAGCTACAGCCCCTGGCCATTGTTTAGCTGAGCTCAGGATTTTTGAAAACAAGATATTTTATTATTTACATATTTCTGTATGTGTTTATATTATTGCAAAAATCTTCTTTGACAGCAAGAGTAGGGAGAAATTCTGAAGAGTCTACATTGGTGCTTTTAGAGTGCAGTTTTTGTGATCTGCAATTATACTGCAGAACTGCCTGTTGTCAAGGCAAAGGCTGATTGGGGCTCCTGGGAAGGCTGAGTGCTGATGGAGAAGCTCCAACACTTTTCAAAGGTTTCTGAATCCAAAGGTAGAGAGCGACGAAGCTGCAGGCTCTCAAAGGGGGCATGTGTGCAAACACTGGGGACTGATGTATCTGCTCTAGAAGAGTCTTTTCAAATCCTTGATTCTTGCTGAGAGTTGGAGAATAGAAGCTTCTAGGACTTAGTCTATTTTTTTTAAATTCTAGTATCATAGAAACTCTATTATGTTTTTGGTTTATTCCTTGCTTACTTCTTTTAAAATGATATTTCCTGCACATGTAAGATTGAAATTTGATGATCATACAAGATACAGTTATGATTTTTTGAGAGCTTTCCTTTGTCATAAACCATGTCATTTGCTACTTATCTCAACTGTATTTCACTTTAGGAAAAATATTAGAAATAGGAAAGGAAATTCGCCGATGGTGTTTTGCCCTCCTCTTTCCAATAACTCCCCTGTTACCAAATTTTGCATGCAGGTCAGCTGTCACATCTGAACCTGTAACCATCCTTATCTTGGCTTCTGAATTTGGAGGGAGAACTTTTCTTCCATATGAATTTTGTGCCTTAGTTATTACCAGAAAAATCCATGCACCAACTTGTCAAGCCAAAGTTCTCACTCTGAATTCATACAATCACCACAACTCACACACAGGCAGTCCCGAGGAAGCCATCAACATGACAAAACTGAAAGTCAACTGTCTCAAGACTGGTGAGTCATGCCATACCAGTGGGGGTATGTTCTTGTCCATGCTTACATTATGGTGGCTTCTAGAAGAATCCACACTTTGAAGGATTTGGAGACTTATATTTTACATGCTGCTATCAACCTGACCTCTAATCAGGGCAGTATTTCTAACTGACCCTACGGTTAAAAATCCTATTCCCCCTCAGAAAATATTGCTGAAGATTGTCCTCATTGTTACCTGATCCTGGATTCTGCAGCTTCTACCTGTGACAACAGTACAGTCAAGTCTGCCCTCAGCTGTCTTGACTTCCTGAGAGTCAAATCCCTGCTGACCCAACTCATCTATCATTGCCACGTTTGCCTTCTGTTCAGGTTGGGCAAGAAGTATTATCAATATCGCTTCCTGGCTCCTGAGTTATTACAAATGTCAGTACTGTAGTCTTTTTCTCTCCTTGCCTCCCTTACCCTCTTCAAATGGCTGCGTTGGGAAGGGATCCATCTAGAATTATTCTTCCCTCTAATCCTTACACTTCCCTTTGGCTTTTTGGGCCCAGTCTTTCTTTCTAGGAGTAATTTCCATCTCTCATCCTCTCATCCCTTTGTCCCATAGGCAAAAGACTCCTCCTGCCTCGATGCTCTCACATACTCCTACTCAACTCTGAATTCCTAATTGTATGAAATCAAACATTTGTCTGGTGTGTGTTTGTGTGTGTGTGTATGTGTGTGTAGTGTGGAGGGATGATCTTTAGTTTCTATGAAAATCAGTTTTCTGCACAGAAAGTGTGTGTATGTATTGGAAGCACTGCTCTATGTATGACAAGATATCGTTTTCATGTTGGTTCTATCTGGAGTCAATTACGTGAAATGATATATTAATGCAATCTCTGTGCATTTAGGGACTGGAGTGATAGCACAGTGGGTAAGGCATTTGCCTTGCAGATGGCGGACTGGGGTTCGATTCCTCTGTCCCTCTCGGAGAGCCCGGCAAGCTTCCAAGAGTATCCCGCCTGCACGGTAGAGCCTGACAAGCTCTTTGTGGTGTATTCGATATGCCAAAAACAGTAACAACAAGTCTCACAATGGAGCCGTTACTGGTGTCCACTCGATCAAATCAATGAACAATGGGAGGGAGGACAGTGCTACAGTGCTACAGATCACAATTAAATATTCTTGAGTATTTTGTAATCGTCCAGGCATTTGTATATATGTTTTCTTGTTTAATCTTCATAATAACCCCATGAAATAAGAGAAGAATGTGTGGCACAAAAAAGTTATTAACTGATTGAGGATTGGCAGCTGTATAGAGTCTGTTTTGGGTGTTTGAATTCCAGGGTCCACAGCTATATTCCTGTGGTATGTGCTTTGTGGCCATGGCCCTGCCCTCAGTGAGAGGACACTTCTCTCATCTGGGACACAGCATCGGATTGTGGTGTTCCTAACCCATAATTTATCCTGCCTGGAAGAGAAACTGGACTAATCATTTCCTGAAAATAATATTTATAAACTTATTTTTTATGTTCTAAGGAATAGGGGAAGTAACCCATGAGGCATGTAGTTCCTCTGTAAACAGTTCCTTTGAGGTATAGTCACTGTTCTCATTTTCTCAGCAATATTCAATAAGCACAGAAATACTTAATAGGCACATCATCAAAGATAGTAATCTTGTTTGTTTGCCTCTTAACTTTTCTAAGGTGCATGACAAATTCAACACTGCACTCTATTAATCAGATGGCTGCATTATTGATGTACAGTAAAAAAATAGAGGCAATATGACACACATGTTATTATTTACTAGGTGGGTTCATAGGGAGTTGGAGAAAATTATTATATTTTATTCCTCTGTCTCTAACTTTATCATTGGTCCTGACAGTGGCGTAGGCATTTTAGGATTATATCTCAGGGAAAAGTTGTTTAGATAAAAATGTGTGTTCAGCTTATGTCAATTAGCAAATTTAAGGGGCATTTTGACTATTACACTATAATACTATGCAGGTTTCCCCTGCTATAAGGAAACGAGAATTTCTACATAACCAGAAAGCAAGAGCAATGATCACCGATATACATGGGAACATATTTCAGCCCTTCCACACTCCCAAATGACTTAACAGAACATACCAAATAACACTTAAAACCCAAGACAACACTTACCTACAGTATAAAGGGAGTGATAGGATAAATATAAAGCCAAGGCATTCTGGATAAGGTAAGCCCCATAGAAGGACTTGCTTGTTGTCGCTTTTCTCTTTTAGGTGTGTACTGCCTCAAGGACAGTGGCTGCCCAAAAATTGGGGGTGCGAGTTTAATGTCACATTTTGATTTTTGTTGTAAAACTGAAAACCTTCTTTGGTTAGTCACAATGGATACAGATAGGTTGATCTTCCATAAAGTGAAGAGTAGCTCAAGGTTTAGCAAAGCAGGGAAATCTATGTTTTAGAGTCTACGAGTATAGTATCAGGTGCTGTAGTTAGGAGCAAGGCAGCCTGTCTCACCCAGGAAGTAAACTTGACCAGAAATCTGCAGCATCCTACCTGGAAGGACAATTGGAGATTGTGCTACCACTCACTGGTGAGAAGGTAGGACCCATCGGGAAATGCATTTTCTAACTTGTTTGTCATGTGCTCACTTGTGCTTCTCACTAACAGTTTTTGACTTTTGTAAAACTACTAGTGCTTATTTTGGCAGAAATATGGCAAATCAACATTCTCCCCAGGGAGATATAGTTTGACTAGATCAAAGTCAAAGTCAAGCTTATCTAGATATAGATAAGGGTGATATAGTTTGACTTTGAATGTAAAAGGATGACTCTTAACTGTCTCAAATTGTTAATGGTGATATGATGATAAAAAAGAATGTTGCAAAAAAAGGACCATAGCAACTTGAGTTCAATTTACTATCACATTTAAGCTAAGTCTTTCGTCTACTACATTCATTAATTATTTGTCAAAGATTATGTATGAATTATTTGTTTGCTGGTATGCACACTTTTTGAAACTTGTGTTTATTCAAAAGGTGGTTACGTATGAAACCTTATCAGCTATAGTACAGTAAATCACATCAAAAATGTATTTAAAAATAGTGCCTCTCATAGAAGTCAACTGGTGGATAGGATGCAAATGGGGTGTGTGTGGTGGGGGATAGGTGAGTGGAGGAACTGATGGAGGGAAGTGAACACTGGTGAAAAGATTGGTGTTGAAACACTGTATGCCTGATAAATAATCATGAAAAAAAATTGTAATTTTAAGGTGACTAAATTAAAAAAATAAACTGAAATCTAAATGAATAAATGGATGGAAGTAAAATATATAAAAATAAACATACAAATATATCTTGTTGCAAATATTTTTTCTGCTATGCTTAATTACTTGCATGTACCTCACATAATAAATTATAAAATAAATGCTTCTCAGACACACATTTTTCAAATGGCACTCATATAATATTTAACATTTGGTTAATAGCTCTGAGAACAATGAGGCGCGAATGTTGCCAGTAATGTATTACCAGGAATAGCTTCTGAGGTGGATAGCAATTTCAAAATAAAAATATTGAGGCATTTGAAGACTTTACTCCATTTGTATAGAGTCAGGGCAAGGCATTTGCTTTCCAAATGTCATTTATTTGTTCTTAGTGTTTTGTAAGCAACTGTTTATATGGAACTGACTTTCTATGCTACCTTTCGTTTCCTATTGTATTCGAAATTTGAAGAAAAACTCTCTTCCGAAGGAAACATTTTTTTTATTTTTTTGAATATAATCATAGTTTTATTGAGTTTCTATTTCTAAGACAGTACAATCTACAGGTGCTATTATTTGTAGCATAAATGAGCACAGGAAGGAGAACATTTCTTAAAAAAGAGGCCCTATTCAATGTATGAAATAAAAATATTAAAGGGCTATATAATAAACAAAGGCGATCTGTATGAACAGAGCTCAGTAACACTGATCAAAGTAGGTTGCTTATTTCAAACAAGGTTTGAGGAAACTTAAAAGATTCTAGGTTAGTGTACTTGAAGAAGTAGGGATGACTTTTTCTGTAGTTATAGAAGTGTCTGCAAATGTGGAAGTGTCTCCACCACACACGTATCTTTAAAGGTCAGCCATAGTCTTTAGACTACTGTTGATTGGCTGACCTTCAGATATGTGGTGATATTACCAAACAGGTGATTATTAGTAGTGTGGTAACAAGGAAAGCTAACAGGGAATTATTGGGACCGAATATTGTATAAAAAGAAAACCTATTTTTATTTGAAATTAGAAATGTTTTATTCCCAGAGCAGCAAATCTGGAATGTGAGTTAACTCTCATTAGTGATTAATTTTTGGTTTAGTTATCCCTGAGTCCACAAATAACAAGAATATATACTGATAACAAATAATTCCTACACCCCCCCCACTGGTCAAAATATTTTATTTTATTTTTTTCTTTTTTTTATATATATTATTTTTTATTTTATCACCATGTGGAAAGTTACGGAGTTCTCAGGTTTATGTCTCAGTTATACCGTATTCAAACACCATCCCTTCACCCGTGCCCATATTCCACCACCAAAATCCTTGGTATACCCCCACTCCCCACCCCAACTGTATAACTGATGAATTTCACTTAATTTTCTCTTCACCTTGATTATGTTCCATATTTCAACACAAAATTCACTATTGTTGTGGGTTTTATACCCCCAAACAAGATAACCCTATTAAGGAAGCATTTGATAATTAGTTTTCCATTAAAAGATTGTATGTTTTCAGGTTTTAGAAAGATTGCGTGGCCGTGTTAGCAGCCGCGCAGCTCGGATGTGTCCCAATCCCGAATCCTGGAGCCGTGTTAGTTGCTGCTCAGTGTCGCCAGGGCTCCATCTGGAGAAGGTGTGCTGGCTGCACCTCCTCCTTCCGGCCCCCTGGTGTTGTTGGCCCCAATTCGGGTCCGGAGCATTTTCCGGGCCGCGTTGCTCACCAGAATGCCTGCCACTTCTCTGTTGATTGTGGCAAGATGGCACCGAGGGTGGGTCGAGGGCGTGACTTCCGGTGGCCGGGACCACTTGGAGTTTTGGGTTGGCGCTGCCCCACTCCAGTGCCCCCCCGCGGCTCGGATGTGTCCCAGTCCCGAATCCCGGAGCAGTGTTAGTTGCTGCTCAGTGTCGCCAGGGCTCCATCTGGAGAAGGTGTGCTGGCTGCACCTCCTCCGAAGGAAACATTTTAAAGAACTTTCTTCTCAGGCCTTACTGAGAAGATTTTTATTTAGTCGGATATTGTCATTTTTTTAATAGCATTGCAAGTCACATCATTTGTGTGGTGGATCATCTAAAATTGGATAGTTGGCTCCTTCAGACAAAGGCATGGCTCTACTGTCTTGATTCCAGTAGAATGGACATCATCTTATTCCAAACATGGCGATCTATGTTACCCTGAATTGGATCTACAGTGATATTTATCTTTTTTCCCCCCACTTTCCATGACCTAGTACTTACTTATCAGTGATAAAGCAGGAAATCCAGGTACTTAAGCTTTCTGCTTGTTTTAGATTCCATTTGTTCTCTCATGACTCGTGTCCTGGTTTGTTGAACTCCATCTCACATTCCTGTTTGAGCACGTGCGTACTATTCACAGAGGCCTGAAAGTCATCCCAATTCCTCCTACACATTCATTCACCAAACTATGTTATTCCATATTCCTTTATCTGTGTTTTTAATTTTTCAATTTCTAACTCTGTGTTTTTATTCCTATTAATTTACTTCAGGTCTTTGTTTCTTCCCTCCCAGGTTACTCTAATTTTATTTTCACCTAAAATGAAAATCGCTTACCAATTTTCAGTAGACTCCTAGCTTATCTAATTATAAGTAACAGAGCAGTCTTCCTAATGCTAATTGCAGCAATTTGCCTGCTTAAAAGCCTTCAATGACTGCCTACAGAGTTAGACAAATTCAAACTTATTTGAGCATAGTACATACTATACTACTTTGTTGCTGTGCTGATGGCCCAAACTGATCTCTCATAGACTCCTTTACTTTATCATAAATTATATGTCACAGTTTAGTTCACATGTCAATGGATCAACAAAGTTGCAGCCCCTGAAAGTCTTACACTCACAGTGTCCTTTGTTCACTTCATCCACAAATACTGTAAAATACTAAGGCAGTTAGCAGAAATTTCGACTCACTATAAGTCCGATAAAATGTTAATTGGCAAAAAAGAATAGTAATGGCATGGAATGAAAATGATAATGATTACTTCTTATTTATTGAGCACTTAACATTATGGCACACTGGCTAAGCATTTTACAAAACTTGCATATATTTATTTTTAAAGATTTTTAGTTACTTATTTTTAAAGAATATTTCTGACAGTTATATCTAATTCTGGGACTCTGTGCCAGGCTGTTTTCACTCAGGGTGCCCCAGAAGGGAGTGGGTGAGAACCCTCCCCACCCCAAAGGACCCAGTCCCGGCAGCCGACCTCTACTACCCAACTGCCGCCACGCTCTAAGCCGCTTTCTGGACACATTTTTAAAGTGGCCACATGTCACATTATAAGATACTTCCTACCTATTTTCCATGATTACCACATCATATTTGATGGAGTTTAGACAGTAGGCAACAAATCAGAGAGTAATATATCTATATATGTATATATATATGTATATATACATGTATATATACATATATATATATACATATATATATATATATATACCTCTCAGAGAGCCCAGTAAGCTGCCGAGAGTATCCCACCCACACGGGTAGAGCCTGGCAAGCTACCTGTGGCATATTTGATATGTCAAAAACCTGAACGATAGGTGTCATTCCTCTGACCCTGAAAGAGCCTCCAATCATTAAGGAGAGGCTGTTAAAATCTCAGGGCTGTGAGGAATAGAGTTGTTACTGGTGCCCGCTCGAGTAAATTGATGAACAACAGGATGACAGTGACAGTTATACAGTGATATATAATTCAGACTATATAGATGGTAAACTAAAGGTTTGAAGAGGTTAGGTGAATTTTATTTTCATTTGTGTGCTAGACATATTTTGTTTAAAAGTTTGTGTGGAAATAATTCAGGACTGAGAATCTTGCTACTTTCTGCTAAAGAGGTTTTTTTCCCCTTTGTCAGCTATGTAGGGATAAGAGCATCAGAGCTGACCTAAAATATTCAGAGCCAGATGACTGTGTGCTAGTATGTAATCTATGGCTGGACAGTATCTGACAGAAAGACTTTTCTCTGTCTGACAGTTTGACAGACAGAGCTCTCACAAATGCAAGGAGAGAATTTAAGAAGTTAAAAAAGCGTTTCTCATTGAGGAAGGATAAAAATATCTGGAGTTAGTTATTTTTTTTCAAGAAGAAAGATTGAAGTGTTGGTTTTATAGTTTTATAACAGTTAAATTTTGAAGAGCTGCTATTATATTCTTCATACCTACTCCTTAAGGAATAAGTGAAAATAAGTTTGAAGTCTCACAAGGGAGAAAATTGTAGATTTAATGGATTTATGTCTAAATCAATTAGTGGAGACACAAGAAAAATGCTAATGAATTTCTTCCCTCAGGTTCCAGTCCCAGTGAATCTTTTAGGTCTTTCTCATTATATTTTTTCCATTCTAATAAGACAAAAAGCTAGTACTTCATTTGATGTAATTTCTTAAAAATATTGTAACCCTTATAAGGGACTAAAGCATCTCATCTTCAGTTTGAACTTTATTGTATGCAGACACAAGGTGATAATGCCTTTTACCTTTATATAGTGTCATATTATTTCAGAGTATTTTCATACTTGCTATCTTTCCTATGCAATATAAAAAAAGTCTATGGATGTAGTCAGGATGTTTAATTAATTTCAGTTGTTCAATTGATAAAACTGAATCTCAGGAGCATTCTATTTAACTTTCAACTATTGCTGATAATGAGTTTGATTAAAGTAAAGTTTGAATTCTTTTCAATACACTGTAACGTAACTGAGACATTGCCACGTAAAGGTAGTCTACAATATAAATGCCAAGCTTGTTAAAGGATGCAAAGTTAAAGCTAAGCAATACAGATCCTAAACTCCTACCCAAGTTTCTTCTATGCCTTTTGTGCTAGACATGAATGCAGGTGCCGAATAAGCAGCTGCAGGGAACTGGGCACTCTCGGCTAAGGTGCCCACATGAGCACCTAGGCCAGATTGGACTCCTGCAGTTTTAGAAATGCACCAGAAATAGAACTGTAATGGAGGACCAGTTCCAACACAGAGCCTCTTCTCCACAGGTACAGTGGGGTGGGGGTGGTGGCCACAGTTATTTTCCCCTTTCATAGAGCTTTGGACTCATATCTCAACCTCCCTTATCTAATTCTTATGAGGACAGCCTGGCTATCCCAAACATATTAGACCTCTAGTCTACTCCAATCAGAAAACTCTTCAAACTCACTAAAATAATGGTGAACACAAGAATCTGAACAAGTCCAATGTAAAAGAACATATCCCCTGAAACTTCACTAGACGCCCCATGTAAGTTACAGAGGAGCAACAATGAGGAAGTTAATATTCTTGAAGGGTACAAAGAAGACCACCATCGACTGAGCCTGTCCAGAATCCTCCCTCAGAGTGAGAGGGGGACACTGAGAGTGAACTGGAGGGACCCACCTCCATTTTACTACAGCAAATGAAGTAACAGTGCAGATCTCCTCCATGAGGAGTGGATAAAGAAAAGAGCCCAGAAGCCTCAACAGGGAATACCCATAAATATAATATCTCTGATAAATAATTCAGAGATGAAATGTTGAGGGTGTTCAATGAGCTCAAAGAATTGGTGGAACAGGCATCCAGTAAATTAAAGGAAGATATGAAAGAAACAGTGCAATGGACAGCCAATAAAATACAGGAAGAAATGAGAGCAGAAATAAGAGGGCTATAAACAGAGTGTCACTAATAAAGAATTTGGTAGATGAAATTAAAAACTCAGTAGATGCACTCAACAGTAGAATGACAACAACTGCAGACAGAACCAGTGAGTTTGAAGATGAGCTGTAGAAAGTATACAGGGAACAACATACAATGGGGAGAGACCTCAAAATAGTTCAAGGGCGGGGGCTGGAGCGATAGCACAGCGGGTAGGGTGTTTGCCTTGCACGCGGTCGACCCGGGTTCGGATCCCAGCATCCCATATGGTCCCCTGAGCACCGCCAGGGGTAATTCCTGAGTGGAGAGCCAGGAGTAACCCCTGTGCATCGCCGGGTGTGACCCAAAAAGCAAAAAAAAAAAAATAGCTCAAGGGCAAATAAGAGACCTAGAGGATGAGCGCAAGAGGAACAACAGAAGAAACATCAGAGTACCAGAAGATAGGGAGGCAACCTCAGTGAAGTAGCAACAGTTAAAGATATCATTGCTGAGAAGTTCCCTGAGCTGGAGAATGCAGACATCCAGATCCAAGAAGCCTGAAGGATACCAGCTAAAAGAGACCCAAATAAAAAGACATACCATAATCAGAACAATGAACACCACAGATAGAGACACAATACTGCAAGCAGCATGGTCAAAGAAGGAAATCATATGCAAGGAGCATCCCTCAGATTTACAGCAGACTTATCAGAGGAAACCGTTCAAGCCCATAGGCAGTGTTGGGCTATAGTGAAAAATCTCAATAAAATGAACACCTCACCAAGAATACTTTATTCGGCTAGACTCTCACTCAAATTTGAAGTAATAATACACTATTTCTTGGACAAACAATAGCTCAGGAACTTCATAGACTCAAAAACAGCCTTAAAAGGACTGAAGGGGCTACTGTAAGACAAGACAAACCCCTAAAGCAAGACAAACCTCTACTGAAAGACGACATAAAACCTCATGACAATAATCTCTCTCGATGACAATGGTCTAAATGCACAAATTAAGAGACACAGAGTGGTAAATTGGATTAAAAAATGAATCCAACATTCTGCTATCTACAAGAAACAGATCTGAACAGTCAGAGCAAACACAGACTCAAAGGATGGAAAACAATTGTTCAAGTAAACAACTCCCTCAAAAAAGCCAGAGGGCCCATATTATTAGTATCTGACAACATAGATTTCAGGCTGAAAAAGATTAGAAGGGACAGCAAAGTCCAATTTTTAATAATCATATATATGTATATATATATATACACACATCAGGAAGAAATAACACCCCTAAACATATATACACTCAATGAGGGGCCATCAAACTACTTAAAACAACTAACAGCTAATAGAATTCAAGGATATTGGCAACACAATAGTAGTCAGAGACTTAAATACTGCCTTATCACCTCTTGATAGATCAACAAGACTAAAATTCAGCAAGGAAGTGCTGGCTCTGAAGGAAAAAATGGAAGAGAGAGGGCTAATAGGTGTATACAGGGTTTTTCATCCCCCAAAACCTAATACACATTCTCTTCCAGTGCACTGTCATCCCGTTGCTCATTGATTTGCTCGAGCAGGCACCAGTAAAGTCTCCATTGTGAGACTTGTTGTTACTGTTTTTGGCATATCGAATATGCCATGGGTAGCTTGCCAGGCTCTGCTGTGCGGGCAGGATACACTTGGTAGCTTGCTGGACTCTCTGAGAGGGACAGAGGAATCGAACCCAGGTTGGCCGCATGCAAGGCAAATGCCCTACCCACTGTGCTATTTCTCTAGTTCTCCCAGTGTACATGGAACATTTTCCAAGATAGACCACCTGCTGGGCCACAAAACATACTCAGTAGGATCAGGAAGATAGACATAGTATCAACCATCTTTTCGGACCACAATGCACTGAAGATAGAAGTTAATCACACACAGAAATGGAGAACCAAATAAAACACCTGGAAATTAAACAGTTCACTGTTGAATAACCAGTGGGTCAGAGAGGAAATGAAGGAAGAAATCAAAAGAAATAAATGAAAATGAAGACACAAGCTATCAGAACCTGTAAGACACAGCTAACGCAATTTTAAGCAGAAAAAATATAGATCTGCATTTATCAGGAAGGAAGAAAGGGCTCCTATAAATAATTTGACTTCACAGCTTAAGATCTTGAAAATGACCAATAAAAGGAACCCAAACCAGGCTGGTGGAAAGAAATAATAAAACTTTGAGCAGAAATCAATTAGCTGGATTCCTAAAAATAATCCAAAAGATCAATGAAACCAAGAGCTGGTTCTTTAAAAAATTAAATAAGATTGATAATGCACTAGCAAGATTCACAAAGAAAGAGAAACTAGAAGAAATGGATAAATTCTTGGATTCCTATAGACATGAACACAGTAGATACCCTTTCTTGCTCAATCAGTAGTATCATTTCTTTGTGCAACTTTTCTCAACTTAGGCTCTCTATTCTGTATTTTTACTTGGATCTTTGATATTGTTTCTAGTATGGACTCTTTCTTGAAATATTTTCTCATTTTCTTTTACTTGGACTTCATTCAATGATCTCTGCTACTTCGGAGTAACCAGAACTTACTTTCCCAAACACAGTTCTCTGTTTTATCTTATACTGAAATCTTGTCACTACATGGAATTAGGCAAGCTCTCCCCAGTCATACTAAGAAAAAAATCTGAAGAGAAAACTAGGTCTCCTTTTGAAGAGTCACATGTATGACAATACTAATGTCAAAAGTAAATTTTCACACATATTGAGTAAATAAATAACATCTTTGGAACATTTAGCAAGACGTTTTACTCAGTAAATCGCAGCATTACCATTATTCCAAAAAGCAACAACTAAAATTAAGCTCAATTTTTGATTTTTTTTGTTTTTTGTTTTTGGGCTATACCTTGCAATGCTCAGGGCTTACTCCTGGCTTTGTGCTCAAGAATCACTCGTGGATGGCTCGAAGGGAACTATATGGGATTCTGGCTAAACTTAGGTTGGCCATGTGCAAGACAAACACCCTACCTAATTATCATTCTGAGATATTATCATTCTGAGCCCAAAGCTCAAGCTTTAAAACACAAATTTTGATTCCCCCCTTCCCAGCTCTGCTGTTTTTTTTTTAATTTTTTTATTGAGTCACCATGTGGAAAGTTACAAAGTTTTCAGGTTTAAGTCTCAGTTATACAATGTTCGAACACCCATCCCTTCACCAGTGCACATATTCCACCACTAAGAATCACAGTATAGCTCCACCCCGTCCCCCCACCACTCCTAGCCCCCCCCTTGCCTGTGTAACTGATAAATTTCACTTTACTTTCACTTTGATTGTATTCAATATTTCAACAAAACTCACTATTATTGTTTGGAGAGTCTCCCCCCTAAAGTTGGACCTGCTGAAAAGGAAGCATTTGATAATTTGTTTTCCATTGCTGAGAATGAAGAGGTATGAGGTCCAGTGATCACATTTAGTGGCCTCACAGTTTTGGGTTTCTGTTTTTTAGTATTTTAGTAACTAACTCCAGAGAAATATCTGCCAGAAATTGTGTCACTACCAACTTGTACTTCTCAGTTATATTATATTTCACATATGAGTGCAATCTTTCTATGTCTGTCTCTTTCTTTTCTTTTTTTTTTGCTTTTTTGGGTCACACCTAGTGGTGCACAAGGGTTAACTCCTGGCTCTGCACTCAGGAATCACCCCTGGCAGTGCTCAGGGGACCATATGGGATGCTGGAAATCGAACTCAGTTCGGCTGCGTGCAAGGCAAATGCCCTACACACTGTGCTATTGCTCCAGCCCCTATGTCTGTCTCTTTCTTTCTGACTCATTTCACTCAACAAAATGAACCCACATAGTGTCAACTTAGAAGTGCTGGTCTGACTTTAGCATGGACATATATTCAAGATCCAAGGAGGCTTTATTTAAATTCAGTGTTTGCTGCATATTCATCAGAACACATATGCCATCAGTGCCTAAAAGATAATTTGGCCACTGCTGTGACAATATAAGGAACATGACTTTCTGGGGGGATTAATTTCTGAAATGACACTCTAAGCTGGGGATTTCAACATGTCCATTCTCAATTATCTTGGGAATGCCTGGAGAGTGTAGTGTGGAATGTAGATTTTCTAAGTGCATTTTTCCTAAAACATTCAATTGAGTTTCAAGATAATTTTTTAAAATTTTATCTGAGGCTCTGTGATTTACAATGCTGTTGAATATTGGGTTTCATGTGCATGGCATTCTAGTACCTCACCCTACCACCACCAGTGTTTGCTTCCTTCCCCCTAAACTACGATCATTGTAAGAAAAATTGCTGAGGGTTTTCTTTTTTCTTCAATAGTGAAGTTGAATAGAGAACCTTTAGTAGGAGAGATTTTTAAATGACTAATTGTTATTAATTTGGAGAGAACTAGTTTTGTCAGGCTTTGGGAGTGGGCAGGGGGTTACGGGAGCTAGTTAGCTAGTTAATTAGAGTAATCCTTATGTATTGTTTCAATTTTTTACAATTTAGTAATTGTGTAAACATTATTTTAATCATAGAAAGCCACAAAATATTGACTTTTTCAGTTTGCTTCAAAGTTTTGGTGAATGATTGTATAATTGTGAATGAATGGATGGCAAATGTATGGAAGATACTGGTGTTTACTGAAATTACTTTTTTTACTGTAATATTGTTTAATATTATATTGCTAAGTTATAGCAGGTTTCTAAAAATGAGTAAAACAGAAATGATATTAGAAAAACTGCAATTTGTACTTAGACAAGTTTTGCCTATTAAGTTTGGGGAACTCTGAGATAAAACTGCAGCATCATTCTAAAGAAGTCTTTGATTTAATTTTGATGGGAATGGTTGGAGACTTCAGATGGTGAGCTAATTCTACTGACTGTTTTGTGACTTAGGATAGAACAGGTAAACTTTTTCTTCTTGACTAAATCTCAGCAGTATTGACCAAAAGTAGAAGAGGTCTAAATATACAATATATCAAATGGAACACAGACTTAGACTTAAAGTTTTTTCTTAGAAACATAAACTACATGCAATATTTTCTGTGGTTGGTTAAAGTTTCCTCAGATGAATGGAGCAAGCAAATGCTATCTTGGGGGATCTGATGAAATCATAAATAAAGGTAATTTAGGTGCAGGTGATACTTTATAATATCCTTAGTGTTTTGAGTCTTTTGAGATCTGAATCATCTTTTGTTTAGATATATCAGAGTTTTACTTCCTGGGTTTCAACAACAAAGCTCAATGTATTTGAAGTGTAATTACCAATATTGAGGATTATAGCCACCTAACTTGGCAGACTATTGTTCTTTCTTTGGCTCACTCCTTTAATCAAGGGCATTTTAGGGGCCAAATTTGACAGCTGCAGTGCTGGAGACAGATTTGGAACAAGGTTCGTGGATAAGTTACATTTTCTCTAGCTTTTGTGTCAAAGCAATTGGCAATCTATTAGAAAGTTTCATTGTCTGCATCAAAGCCAGAAGGATGTAATATACTATCTTTCTGGCAGAGGTAACAATAGGATAAAGTGGTTTCGATAAAATCTCATTATATGCATATCTATGGGATCAAAGGAAGAGAAAATGTTCCCTTCTTAATAAGGAAGAAATGCTGGTGTTCCATGAACCTCTGCATGTTGGATGTCCCGGGTATCTGATCTAAATTGCAGCGTTGGCTTTCAAAGACTGTCTATCTACTGTTGCTCCTCAAATGCACCGGAACCTCCCGAAGAGCAGCAAGAGCACCATCAGCAGAAGCATCCGCAGTTGCATAATTATATAAGAACGAAACTTTCTGGGCTTTAGCATTTGAACAATTCTGGTTCAGTGTCTCTACCATGGTGAATTATTTTCAGTTAGAAAACTGCTTTCAAAACACCCAATAAAATCATAGACATCATTAATTCTCTTTTAAATTCTCTTTTAACCCTCTTTTCAGTTATTTTGCTTTTCATACTTTGTTTCTCAGATTGCACACACCAAAAGTACTAGTAAGAGTTGGTTTTCCAACTTCCTTACTTTTCCTACTCTTTAGGACTATATAATCCCTGTATTACTTACTTTCATTTCCTGATTGTTCATTAGTACTTCAAGGTTTAATCTGTATGATTGGATATTGCTGTACAGAGGCAAAACACCTGAGGTCTAGGTCAGTTCTAAAGGTTTCTTCCCTGTTAGTAGTAGGTAGTAAGGTGAGAAAGAGGAAAGGTTTGGAAGAGAGTCATCATTCCCAGAACCTATTGCTACTGTGATGGTTGAACCTACTTACAATTTCATTTCTGAACCACACCTGGTTATATCTACTTGAATGTGTTTTCAATATTTTACACAAATGGTTGAGTATGTCGTCAAAGGACTAAGGCTCACTAAAGATGAATTGTGAAACAAATGATAATTTTGCCCACTACTTGCTTCATGAGCTCTACCACCAGGTGCCATATAATATGGCCATATTATATCAGAACTTAATGCATTCTTTTATAATTCACGTGTTTTGGACAAAAGAGTTTCCAAGTTTGAATTCACATGTGGTAGCCAAGAAAAGTCCCCCCAACCGTTATATTAGAATTTAAAATTTCCAGTTGATATCCACCTTTCTTCAGAAAGCACAATCTTTAGTATTCTCACAAAGACTTCGTTTTGTGAAAGTACGTAGAACATAGAATATTATCTAGTAGAACTTTCAACAAAGAACTTTAAAGTTGGAAACAAAGTGAGTAAAATTCAAAACTGAAGACTATTTCTCTACTCCTTCTGCTCTTTTGAGGACTTTTATCTTGAGGAGGACCAAGGTTAATTACCAATTCTTTATCATCCAATGTGACAACCTTCTTATTATAATGCAAGATCATATACAGAATGATCTTATCTGACACGACCTGCTAATTATTAAAATACTCCACTTTTTCTCCAGCTGTTTTCTTTCTAAGTAAACAAATTGCTGAGTTCAATTGGCTTCCATTTGCACTTCATTGCTTCTTGACAGCAAATAATCTGCAAAAATGAGCTGCCTCTGGGTGTTAGTAATCTCCAAAGTAAAAAGAAGAAAATGTGTGTTTTATTTCTCTAATTTAAACCTAAATCTACCCTCTTTCAAATTCTGATACATTTTAAAAATAGTAGAAAAATAATTTCTTAGATTCTGGAAACCCTCAGTATGCACTTTTGGATTTTCTGAATTCCTTAGTTATTATTCAATAGTTTTATTAAATGAAAGAGAAAGCACTATCTTTTGGGAGTAAACATAGTAAATATCAAGGACACAAAAATCCTGTTTTATTTAGACAGTGCCGACTTAATTTATATCCTGATTAACCAGGATTACATGGTTAAGGAGTTGAGAAGAGCAATGATTTATTTTCCAATAGATTCAATCTGATCTGTTTTGATTGTACTTTGCAAAGTCTTTGAAAACAGAATCACAACTCTGTAATCTTTGCTCTGACCATAGTGTCTGAGGAACAAATATGTTAACAGGCATCAGAACTGTGTCTTTGTCACAAAATTTCCAGTTCCTTTCGTCCCATAGCCAGACTTCTTTGTAGAGTTTGGGTTTTTTACTGTTCCAGTTCTGCCTCCAGAAAAGGATGGCACAATGTCAAGTTCAGAATACTTCATTCCTTTGCAGGAGATGGTGAATATAAAAGAAATTATAAGTGTAATTTGGACCTGAATTCCCATTTCTTTCTTGAGATGAGAAAGGGGCTTGGAGAGTAGTACTCATTAAAATCATCCAAATTTGGGATATCTAATTCTATCAGTTTTTTAGCCCATGATGCTGGGTAAGGCACTCATCTATATATTCCTTTAGGACATTGTGAACATAGAGTTAACTCATGCACATAATCCTAAGTGGTTTAAAAATAAGACCAGAGTAGGTTAACTATAAATACTATTATTATTGTTATTAATAGATGCCATTACTATGTGAAGCAAATCACATGAAATGCATATGTGGTTTTTCTTATTATTTATTTTTCTTAAATGAACATGGAATTAGTGCAAGCAGTATAAGTCTTGTGTGTCCATGAATAAAAGACTAAATAGTAGCTGCAGAGTAGCTGAGGTTAATCTTTTATCTTTGGCAAGGCAAAGGTTTATCTAATGATACTAATGAAATTTCCTCTCAGTTATATACATCTGTTTTATTTTATCTTTTAGTCTCTATAACAACTCTATGAGTTAGTAATTGAGTTGACAGTTATCAGGCAACAAAATTTTAGAGGGGCTCAATGACCTACCAAGTGATCACCAAACAGAGCAGGGCTAACACTTGGCCTCACATTCTTCTAAGTTGGCCCCAGTGAAAAGTGCTTCTGTTTATTTGTTTTGATACAGCTTTAAAAAATATTGTATGGATTTCTTTTCCTTGCCTTTTTGTTGTAGCTATGATAATCATAGGTGATCACATTTGGGTGAGGTTCTTGCATACTGGGTTGTTGCATTTGTGTGTGTGGGGGGTGTGATACTGTTAGTTGCTGTAGTTGCACTTGGTTGTGGTGCCCCAGAGATCCCACACTTTGTTGTGGCTACAGGGAGCTAAATAGGGAGTGGGGTTATGCTCAGTACAAGGGGGACTCCTGCCAGGGATCACATTTAAATTTTGGCATTTAATTATTTATTATTTATAATAGAATGAAGATATCTTTGGGCTATACTAGCACACAACAGGGACAAATGAAGATGTTTTTGGTGCCTGCTCAAGCAATCAATGAACAATGGGATGACAGTGATACAGTGATAACAGAATAATAATTCATTTTCAATAAGAAAATATGATATGTTATGATATGATATGAGCTATGCTGGGAATATCATGTCTCACTAAAGTGAGAGAAGGAATCAGGAGTTTTGACCTCTGTCGACGGTCAAAAATCAGGGATGCTGTCTCGTTTGCCAAAGTATCAAAAATCAGATGGGCCGGTCATGTAATGCAATTCAGAGATGACCGCTGGACTAGAGCTGTTACCGACTGGATTCCACGGGACATCAGAAGACCTCGTGGCTGCCCACCAACTAGATGGTCAGATTTTTTGTCAAATCTCTGAATGAACGGTTTGAGGCTCTTCCTGTTCCTGGAGCGAGCAGATATCATTGGGATGCACTAGCTCACGACAGGGACAAATGGAGACATTACTGGAGTCCACTTGAGCAAATCAAAGATCAACGGGACACCAAGTGATACAAGTGATATGTTCAATAAAAACAATAACAAGAAGAATAATAATTCATTTCTATGAGCCAGTTGCCCTAATATTTTGGTGTTTATCTATAAAGTATGGCGTGACACACCATAAACACTTCCTACCCATTTCCCATCATTACTGCACCATATTTGATGGGGTTCAACTATGGTGTGAACCGTTGTAACACTTATAATGGTGCCAATGGACCTCATTCTCCTCACCCTGGAAGAGCCCCCAATACAGCAGTGTTAAGAAGGTCGAAGAAGGAGAGGCTGATAAAATCTCAGGAGTGAACGAGGCTGCCAAAACAAAAAAGGACTAAAATGACTATTTGCATTTTTAATGCACATATGCTGGCATTGGAAGCATCCATCGAGGACCTGAAGGTGCAAGCACAGAAGATCAAGTACAACGTCATTGGATTCACTGAGACGAGAAGGTATCGAACACATCATGCTGTTTTCGACACTGGAGAACTGTTTATCGGAACATGTGACAGTAGAGGCATTGGTGGTGTCAGTGTCCTTGTTAGCCCAGACTTGGCCATGAACATTGACTTGTTTCAATGCCTAAACACTCGAATCAGACGCTTACATTTGAATAGATGTGGCTTGTTGCCAGCAGTTTCTATCTTCATTGTCTATGCGCCAACATCCAACTATGATGAAGAAGAAATTGAGAAATTCTACATAAAGCTTCTATAAAGAAGATCATACCTTCAACAAGGTCATTGTCGGTGATTTTAACACCAAGATAGGACCTCGAAGGTCACCCAAAGAACTCCACATTGGGACCCACAACATAGAATGGAACGAACAAGGTGAGAGACTGAGTTCATCATGTTGACCAAGACCATCCATGGTGACTTGCAGTTCCAGAAGGCCGAATCTAAACGTTGGACATGGGAGTATCCTGGTGGACAGTTCCACAATGAAATTGACCACATCATATTCAATCGATGGTTTTGCCCAACCAATGTTGCCATTGTCCCAGAATTCCAAATGGGATCAGACCACCGTCTCCTTTGTGTGAAATTCTACTTCATGGTGCAGAAAAAAAGGGGTGCAAAGTTTAAGAAGAGAACTCCCAGAAGGAAAACTGGGAGTATCACCATTCTACAAAGAAGTGATCATTGATATAAAGAGAGGGGTTCAGCAGGGTGATACCATTTCACCAAAACTCTTCAGTGCCACCCTTAAGAACTTCATGCAACTACTGGAATAGGAAAGAATGGGAGTAAAGATAGATGGTCGGCAACTACACCACCTCTGCTTTGCGGACGACATGGTCTTCATAATGCCTAGAATTAGCCAAGCGGCACAAATGCTGGCTGACTTTGACCATGAGTGTGGAATGGTCTGACTACTGCTGAATGGCATGGAGACAATGCTCATGAGAAATGAACTATTTCCTGATGTTACATTTGCTCTTAATGGAACAAACATGTCCGAATGCAGCAGTTATGTATACCTAGGTCAAGAACTCAACATAACAAATGACCTGGCAGCTGAACTTGGCAGGAGGAAGAGGGCAGTGTGGAACTCATTCAAGTGCATCGAAGAAGTGGTTAAGAGGACAAATAACCTCTGGGTCTGGGCACATCTTTTCTATTTCACCATTCTTCCTGCACTAACATATACCTCAGAGACCTGGGCCCTATGAAAATAGCATGAGAAAGCTATTCGGGTATCCCAGAGAGGAATCAAAAGAGCTATGCTTGGAGTATCATGTTTCACTCAAGTGAGTGAAGGAATCTGGAGTCTGACCTCTGTCGATGATCAAGAATCGGGGACACTGTCTCGTTTGCCAAGGCATCGAAAATCAGATAGGCCGGATATGTAATGCGATTCAGAGACGACCTCTGGACTAGAGCTGTTACCGACTGGATTCCACAGGACATCAAAAGACCGCATGGCTGCCCACCTACAGGGTGGTCAGACTTCTTCACCAAGACCCTGAATAAACCATTTGGGCTACACTAGCACGTGACAGGGATGAATGGAGACATTACTGGTGCCCGCTTGAGCAAATTGATGAATAATGGGATGACAAGTGATACAAGTGACAAGTGATCTATAAAGTATGTATTTAACTGATTTCTTCCTTTTTTTAAACATTGCTGATGCACCTTTTGTTACCCACTTTCCTGAGTTCTTCTGCTCTCTCTTAAGGAAATCCTTATGTTCTAGGCGTTGGCTTTTTTATAAAGTACACAAATGGCCATTTTTCTTTTCTTTGGGGTTTGTGAAAACATTATGTTGGCAAATAAGAAAATGCTTTGGCATCTACATAGCTATGTACAGAATAAATGTCATTTTATTTCCAACCAAAGTAATGCCAATGAAAAGATAAAAATATCTGTCAACAACTAAAGGTCATTTTCATATTTGAGGCAAAAGGAGAAAGAACCAGACCAGAAAGCATTTTACTAAAATCAAGACCCAATTTAGTTTGCTTACAAGCTTCTGATTTATGCAATAAAATATTGAGTGAGAAGCAGGTGTATGGGGTCAGGGCAATAGAACAGTGGGTGGGGTGCTGGTCTTGCATGCAGCTGATCTGGATTTGAACCTGTCATTGTATGCCATCCCTTAAGTCCTGCCAGAAGTTAGCCTTGACCACAGAGTCAGGAGTAAGTCCTGAGCACCTATGGATATGACCCAGAAAACAAAAAAAACAACCAAGGCAAAAAAGAGAAAACAAACCCAAAGAGAATAAAGAGCAAATGTATAACAGAAAAGTGTGAGAATGATGGATAAAACCACCTTGTTCTACACTTAAATGAAAGATATCATAGACAATTGTGAATTGAGTGTGATCACCCTCTAAGAGAATTCTGGTCTTTAACCTACAGATGCAGATTTTATAGACTTTGATCACTTACCATAATATAAGGATTTAGGGAGTGTGCTTGTATGTTTGTGTGGTGCAAGGTAAATATATATTTGTAAAGCATTCATGGTGTGAATAGAATTCTTATTACTCAAATTTGTTCACTTTTGGCTTATTAAGATCTCTTGGGATAAAAATAGGAGTAAACAAGTTAGTTTTGTATTTATAGGGTTACCCTATAAATACCCCTCTCTTCTGTTTGTGTCAAATATGCAGGCAGATTCCCTTATATAGAATGAAGAACCATTATTTAAAAAATGTTCTTTATGTTGGGGGACCTCTCAAGCATTGCTCAGGGGATTTAGTGGGAACTCTTGGCAGTAGGTTGGCAAGTGGCTTAACAGTTTGGCCTGGCAATGAGGCCTTTGTGGGCCAGCTCTGCTGGGGATAACCAGGGTCATCCTAGAGCTATTTGGGGTGACAGTGAAGTTCTGGAGATTCAAAGTGACTTCATTACATGCAAGACATGCAGGTCTTGAGCCTTGATCTATTTTCCCAGCCATGTAATACCACTCTTAATTAAAAATAAATATTCTTTATCTTTTCTTTCAAAGATGGTGTTAAGAGGTTTCTTTAGCAGGCTTTCACAACATAGTACTGATCTTGAGATTTGGATTTGAAACCATTTTTTTAAATCTTTTTAGCTTAGCCTTTAAACTCTCTAAATCTATAAATACTAAATGCCAGAATCTTAATGTACAACTGACCTCGGGCCTGGTTTGTAATTGGGAATTGTGCTCCCAGTGACAATTGAAATAGATTCAACAAGACAGTAGAGTTGAATAATGGGATTATGTCAGAAATTAAAAACTGAAGAACTTTGTGGTGGTATTTTTCTTTAAAAGATCGTAAGGTCATTTATTTTCTTTTCCTTGAGACTAAGTATCTCTGCAATAGTGCCAGCTTAGGAAGGAAAAATAGTGACAGATACATTGGTAACTCACACACATTTGCCTGATATTTCATTACTCTCATTATATCTGTAGAAGACCTAGTGCTTCAGTCAACCTAGGTCCACGGGGTGCTGTGTTGTCTCATGTTCAAGAATGATTCTCTTTCTTATGACTTCATTCATTCCTCAAAATGAGATTTGAAATTTTTCAGGAAAATCTTCCCTGCATATTTTATATTCTCATTGTCTAACAACAGATAGCATACTTGGTGTTCAGTGAGTTTTGAAGTAAAGGAAACATAATTATAGGGATCAGTAGAGGTAATGAAAAGATTGTCTTCCATTAGACAAAGGTGTTGGGTGGAGGTATAATTACACGGGTAAGTAAAAGGAAAGGAGACCATGAAAAATATAAAATTACTATATATGACTTTATTTTTGAAACCCCAGGAAATTGAGTCAGTGGTAGAGTGCCTATCTTGTAGGTAAGAGGTTTTGAATTGAATTCCAAAACTGTCGCATCATGTTGATATCCTGATGTGACAAGTGTGATTGCAGGAATACCACAGTCAAGTAAGCAAGCAATACCATCACGTGTTTTTCCCCTAGAGAGTACGTTACAACCAAATGTGTATGACTTCTAGACATTGCAACTACAACAACAGCAAAGGGGAGGAAAGGGAAGATAAGGAAAGATGTAAAATAACTAAATTGAAATTAATTTTCTGATAAACATTCAGATGATGTAAAACTTACTCATTATTTTTAAATTCAAGTAATATTTTTATAATAGGTTTAATGTTTATGGTTTTGACATACAGTTCCTGCAACTCACTACCAACAAAATGCCCAAGTCTCTCCACAATAACCTTATATTTCTTCTAGTTCATCACTTTATTTCTCACCCATGGTTAGGATACTATTTTGTTATTCATGACCAAGAACTTGTTAACATTCAATACTGTATATTGCCTTGATTTGTCTCTCTATAGTAAGATCATTGATATGTCTACTTCTCCCTCTGACTTATTTCACTTAACATGAAACTCTCTGGTTCCATCCAAGTTGGCAACAAACTGCAATATTTTATATATATTTTTATAGTTTCACAGTAGTCTGTTGTGTGTATATACTATATACTATAACTTCTGTATCCATTCACCTCTTGTTAAGAAATTTGATTGTTTCAATATTTTGATTTTTGTACTAAACATTGTAGTGAACAAAGGCATGCATTATATATGCATATATGTATATAAGTAAGTATACATATGTGTATTTATGTAGACATAAATATATAAAATATACAAAAATTATACTTTTGTGTTTTGTGGTTAGAGGACAAGAAGTGGAATCACTGGATCATATGAAAGTTCTAGTCTTACTCTTTGGAGAAATTTTCATACAATTTTTCAGAGCCTGAGCTAAACAGTATCTCTATAAATAGTGAGAAATCCATTTTCACCACATTCCCTCCAACTCTAGTTGTTTCCAGTATTTTTGATATATTCAAATTTACCACACCAAGATATCTTTTAGGTATGAGATATCTCATTATCATTTTGATTCACATTTTCCCTTATAATAACTGATGTTGAACACTTTTTCATATGACTACATGCTATCCATTCATTTGTCCTCCTTGGGAAAGCATCTATTTTCTCTCCCAGTTTTTTGATGGGTTATTGGTTTTTCTACTTTTTCTTGGATCACACCTGGTGATTTTGGAATCATATCTGGTTATTCTCAGGAGCAATTCTTGGCTTTGTGTTGAGAAATGTCTTCTGACAGTACTCAGAGGACCATATGTGATGCCAAGATTGAAAGGGGTTGGCATGCAAGGCAGTGTTTCCTACCATATTTCTCCAGGCATTTTTTTGTATTGTTAATTATTGTGAATGTCTTATACATCTTGCACATAATGCATATCTTGTAGGTTTTATATATATTGTACATTTTATATTGTTAATCTTGTGAATGTTCTGTATATATTAGTCCTTTATCTCATCTATGCTGTGAAAATATTTTATTCTCTTCATTAGATTGCCTTACATTATTTCAAGATTCATTTGCCATTTAAAAACTTCTAAATTTGTAAATGACTGTTATGATCTTGAGGTATGTTATTTCTATATCTATTTTGTTGAGGGTTTTTGTCATGATGAGTGTTGAACAGTGTCTAAAGCTTTTCTGCATCTGTTGATATGATTGTATGATTTATATCTTTCCCATAGTTGGGATGGTTTATTATATTTATTTGTGCATATTGAATCATCTTTACCTTCCTAGAATTAATCCTACTTGATCATGCTGTAAGATCTTTAGATATATTGTTATTTTCAGTTCATTATGACTTTATTGAGAAAATTTGCACCAGTGTTCATCGATATGCAATTTTATGCAACATTTATGTCTACTTTTGTGGTAGGGTAATTTTTGATTTCTTAGAAGCTGTTAGGAAGGATTCCTGTTTCTTTTATATTTTGGAAGAGCTTGGACTTTAGGTTGAAAGTTTTCCTAGAAGGTTAGGTAGAACTCATTAGTGAACTTGTGAGGTTAACAACAATCTTGGGAGTTTGAATGATGTAAGAACTCATTCATTTATTCTAGGTTATCTTGCCTAATGGCATGGGAAAGTTCACAGTAACCTCTTGTAATCTTTTATAATTTTGAAATATCTGTTGTAACTGTCCCTTTAATCTTTGATATGATATATTTTGGGTTTTCTCGCTTCTCACAATATATCTATCTTTAATATTGTTATCTTGATTTCTGTTATTTACTTCCTCTATAAAATTTTTAAATTATTTAACTCCCACTTTGGGCTTCATTGTTTTTTTTTTCTAGTTACCTAAACTGTCAGTTCAGGCTCTTAATTTGAATTTTTTTACAGTATACTCACATAACCCTATATTGCTATGAATTTCCTTCTTAGTATATTTTTTGTTGTCTCCTACAAATTTTGATAGTTTGTGTATTAATTCTCATATATATTTTGGGGAGTCTTTTAATTTCATCTTTGATTTTTATTATAAATAAAAGTTATTTAACATTCTGTTTCCAAATGATGGGATTTTATCCCACTTTCTTTTTATCTATACCTTCATATTGCTATGATATGAAAATAAATTTGATAAGATTTCAGTTATCCTTATTTTATGAACACTTGATTTGTTTGCCAGCATATGGTCTCTTCTGGAGACATTTTAACAGAGAATGTGTATTTTACTTTTGGGGGTGGAAAATCCTATACATACATATCTATTAATCCCAGTTCTTCCAATTCCTCACTTAAGATTTTCTTTCTGATTTGTCTGTTGTATGACAAGAAGGGGGTCATAAAGGAATGTTCTTTTTATTATTATTATTGAATCACTGTGAGATAGAGTTACAAAACTTTCATGCTTGAGTTTCAGTCATACAATGATCAAACATCCATTTCTCCACCAGTGCACATTTTCCACCATCAATATCTTCAGTATCCTCTCCAATCCCACCCCCACCCCCCACTGCCTCTGTGGCAGACAATTTCCCCCATATTCTCTCTCTAATTTTGGGCATTATGGTTTGCAATACAAATACTGAGAGACTATCACATTTGGTCCGTTATCTACTTTCAGCACATATCTCCCATTCTGATCTATCCTTCCAACCACCATTGACTTAGTGATCCCTTCTCTATTCCAGCTGCCTTCTTCCACCGCTCATGAGGCAGGATTTCAATAATGGAGCAGTATTCCTGACCCTTGTGTTTACTGTCCTTGGGTATCAGTCTCGTATTATGGTATTTTATATTCCACAAATGAGTGCAGTCATTATATGTTTGTCCCTCTCTTTCTGACTCATTTCACTAAGCATGATATTCTCCACGACCACCTACTTATAAGCAAATTTCATGACTTCATCTTTCCTAATAGCTGCACATTTTTCCATTTGTAGATGTACCAAAGTTTCTTTAGCCAATTGTCTGTCTCGGACACTTGGTTTGTTTCTAGATTCTGGCTATTGTGAACAGTGCTGAAATGAAGATACAGATGCAGATGTCATTTCTACTGTGCTTTTTTCACCTTCAAGATATATTTGCAGAAGTAGTATTGGAGGGTCGGTCATATGGAAGCTCAATTTCTAGTTTTTTTTTTTTTTTAAGGAATGTCTATATTGTTTTCCCAAAAGGCTGAACCAGTTGGCATTCCCACCAACAATGATAGGAATGATCTTAAACTTAACTACATATCTACAGTTGTGTCTGAGTTGACCAAATAATAAATTATTTGCAACAAAATAATAAAAACAAATAATTCTGTATTTACACAGCAGGATTTATAATATTTTTAAAACAGGAGTTTATTTTCATATTACTAATCCAGTTTCATATAAATCTTCCTTTAATCTCCTCTTTCTTAGGTCAGTGAGTTTTTTCCACTGAAATCTGGGGAATATATAAAAAGAGGTGAATCCCACTTCTTTTTTTAATTGAGAAAAGTGTAAAAAATGAGAGTATGGCAGAAATTTTGAAATATAAAAAGCAATTTTAAATTATGAAATGAGGCAATCATCTAGAAACAAAAAAAATTCATCTCTTGGAATTTTATTTTGCCTAGAAATATGAAACAAGTTGTGAATAATTTTTCCAAAACTTAGTGCAAACCTCATTTTATAAAGGTTGAGATTTATGAATAAAATCTTGGGGAAATATTTTCATGCCTTTTGACAGAAATAAATCAAAGGACTAACGGGATCTGCCTCAAAAATCAGGTTTACCACCTTATAAAAGTCGGTATATCAATTCTTGTAATAGCATTGGATTGAATTTTGAGATAAGTCTATTAGTCCATGAGAAGTCAGGCATTGCTAAGTAATTGGATAGTTCAGAAGAATAAGAATTCCAGGACTGAAATGAACCTTATAGATAACCTAGGATGGGCATTTTATTTTATAGTTGAAAGAAATTGAGGTTTCAGAGAATGAAGTGAATTGTCTAGTATTATCTAAGGAATTACTGAAAGAAGTGAAACTATGAGTCAGGACTTTGGAAATAGACTGAACCTATTCTTGGCAACATTTTTGTTTTGGTACTTCTGTGTTCTATAAGACCTTTACTAAGAATTATGCTTGGAATTAAGATGTTGACCTTTTGATGACTTATATTTGAAAAATGAAAAGATACAATTGCACTTAACCAGTATTTATTTGACACCTCCTTATGCTAGAAACTCAGATAAGTTGAAAAATAATAGAAGAGTCTCTCAGAGCTCTAGGAGCATATTAACTTCAAAGACCCCATTCAAGTGTGAAACTTTTGAAGCTTGGGTCATTTTATATTCAATGTGTGATTAGCACTTAGCATCAGGCCTGGCATAGAATTAGCCAAAAACTGCTGCCTCATTCAATCTCTAGACACAAAACTCATCACCCGGTTGTCATCAAGGGCTGCTTAGATAGCATATTTTGATCACTGCACTAAGAAGAGGAGTCATTAGAATGTGACTTCTTGTTTTCTAAGCAATGCAAAATGTTTCTATAATTGCATCCAATAAAATATTTGTCATCTTGAAATAATTTTAAAGAAGAAAGTCAGTGGCATAGGAAAGAAAAACCCTTACCTTTGTAATCTTTACAGCATTTTAGAAATAGCAATACTAAAGCAGTACGCAGAAAGTTAAGCAGTTTCCCACTGGAAATGTATCTGCTGTATCAAAGTTTCCAAGAGTTTAATTATTCCTCAGAAGAGCTTCCAAATTGAGGCAAAGGGGCTGCTTTCAGACTCACATTGCAGCCAGTCACTGGTGAAGGACAGGGTGGGATGGAGCGAATTTAACTTACATAACCATATCCCCAAACCTTTGTATCTGCAAAATGATTCTAAAAACTCCTGAAAAATTCTCCAAAGAGAAGTTCCAGGGAGGCAGTGAGAAGTGAAAATAGAGGGTGGAGAAATACGATAGTGAGTAGATTTCTTATCTTGCATGTGGCCACTCAGATTTGATTTCTCAGGACTCCATATGTTTCTCTGAGCACCACCAGAAATGATCCCTGAACGCAGAGCCATAAGTAAGCCCTGAGCACTGCTGGATGTGTCACAAAACCAAAACCAAAATAACAGCACTTAAGTGAAAAAAATACAAAAGTCAGGGGAAGGACACAGAGATTTGGTGAAAAGAGGGCCCAGGTGAGGAATGTCAATTCCTGCATTTGCAAGAGTCTGCAAACTTTTATGTAATGGGCCAGATAGAAAGTGTTCTAGATTTGGGGGCTAGTGGGCTCAGTTATAGCCTCTGAATTCTGCCTTTATTACTTTAGTGCAAAAGCACCCAGCAACAAGATAAAAGCAAATGAACATGTTTGTATTCTGAGAAAACTTTATAACACTGAAATTATAGTTTTATATAATTTTTATATGTTGCAAAATAGTCTCACTTTCACTTTTTCGTCAACTGAGCATGGATAGCTCCTTCTAAACCCTCAGATTGTATAAATATGAGTAATAGACTATGATAGTTCTCATTGGAGGGCTCAGCTATAGTATTATGCAAACTACTTTGTTGTTGTTGTCTTTGGGTCATACCTAGTGGTGCTCAGGGTTTACTTGAGCCCTGTGCTCAGGGATCACTCCTGGTGGTGCTCAAGGGATCATATAGGGTGCTGGTGATCAAACCTAGCTAGGCTATATGCAAGGCAAGCACCCTGCCTGTAGTCCTAACTCTCCGGCTCCTATTCAAGCTACTTTATATTATTAGCTTATTTTAGACTTTATGTTATATAGTTTTATACATATAAAACTGGACTGGTAACACAGCAGGTAGGGTGTTTCCTTTGCACATGGCGGATCCGGGTTTGATTCCTCCGTCCCTGTCAGAGAGCCTGGCAAGCTACCGAGAGTATCCCACCTGCACAGCAGAGCCTGGCAAGCTACCCATGGCATATTCCATATGCCAAAAACAGTAACAAGTCTCACAATGGAGACGCTACTGTTGCCTGCTCCAGCAAATGGATGAGCAATGAGATGACAGTGATACAGTGATATATATTGTATTGTTATGTTACCATTGTCCTCTTATTACTACTGGGGAGCTAATTGATTAAGCAACTCATACTTGTTCATTTAGACTGGTAAACTGCATAGCCATTCGTGTAATCACAAAAAAGGGGCACATGGCAGTGCTGCTCCATGTCTCCCGCCACCCGAGTTCAGTAGTCTCACGCTGTCTCCCCCTCCCCGGGGAGGTTGATGGCGTTGGGCAGGCGAAGGATTGAGGACTAAATTGGTTGCTAATTAGTTACCCTTTATTCAATCTTTCATTCATCTCTCTCATCTCTCACATTCTTCCTTCCTAGCTCCTCATTCCTCCACCCCTGCTCTCTGGATTCTCCTCTTCACTAGTCTCTCCCCCTACTTGTCTCTCTCCACCTTGCCCTCTGGGCTACACACAGTATGGTAGCAAATCAACATAAGAAAGCCCTTCCTGAGGGCACACCAGGTTCATAGTAAACTCCTCCTAGAGGTATTCCAAAGCCCTTCCTGACTGCCAGCAGGCAAAATACCTCTTAAGGTGTTTTTCTCTTTTCCTCAGTCCAATAACTCCATCAATATCTTAATATTAGTTATTTTGTATGGACACAGTAAGAGATACATTGAGGCTTGTAGGGCAGCTCTCCTGGCAACATCTTGTCACAGACTCAGACTACAGTGTTCAGGCCAGATTAATCATTCCTAACCTAGCAGGGTCTGAATCTAGTTATTACTTTTTGGATCATGACAGCATCTGTCCTTGACCAAGCTCTTAACTTATAGTTAAGCATTAGGCGCTTTGGCCAGACCCATCTCAATGCCAGGGTAGCACATAGCTTACCACTTGCCTTGGGTCCATCCGGTCCCTCGTTAGGACCTGCCTTTGGGGGTGCTGGGAAGTAAGGGCAGCTGAGGCTTAGGTCGAGAGAACAAATACCCAGGAGGAAAATATCATGTAGAGTCAAATGACTCCCAGGTTACGAAAGACTGCATTTGCTACAGTCTTCTTGTGCCCATGCAGAAGGACATGGCTCTGAATAACCTATGCAAAGGATTCAAGGAGAAGAGAAAAACAATAATTACAAGTCAACAGAACATTAAGAAAGAAGTTACAAATAAACTTAGAGGAATGGGAGCACTGTGATGGGAGTAGCCCAATAAACCTAAACTACCTGAGGCTATATTGTCCTACACCCAATATTTGAATGTTTGCAGACTATTATTCAAACATTAGTCGGTGCTCTTAGCTAATTTAACACCATATTTTTTCTACCCTGAGCAGATACAATAAAGAAGAAAACAGAAACAATATACGTATATATAAAAAAATCTGTATAGATTAAATAACCAACGTATCTTTTCTGGTATTTTCTGTCAGTATGTAGGAAATAAAGCTAAGAAAAAGATTCAAAGAGCATAAAAATCCTGGCTAGAATAACTTACAAGCTTATAAGACTGTATTATGTCATCAGATCAGTGGTTTGAAAGCCAACAATATGCCTCACTTATTGGCTAGAAAGAGGGCTCATCGATGAAGGGAATAATTTTAGTGAATTTCATGCAATTCTTCTATTTGTAACAGAGAAGGAAGGGAACTATATTTCTGGAAACTATGAATTTTATTGTCACCATACAAACTGTTTTGCTGAGGAGATTCCAGTCTATGTTTATTATGCCCAGTTAATGAATACACCCGTTTTTGGATTGTTTTTGGGCTCCTCCAGCAGTGCTCAAAGCTTATTCCTGGCATGCCCATCCTGGTTCCTGGGAGTTGCTTCCAAATGGAAGGACCATGCAGTCCTGGAATCAAGCCATGCTTCCTGAATATAATGCTTTCATGCTATCCGTTTAAGCGTTTAAGCTATTTTCATTTTTAAATTTTAATGCTTCAGATAATCATCTCAGATCAGCCAATTATGACCAGCAGGGGCCCTGAGAGTCAAATATCAGTACCCAATGAGTTGATTGTTCATGTTAATAGGACTCCACCTTAGTATAATTTCTAGCTTCTAGGAACTCTCTCAGTCAAGTAGGAAACATTGCAAATAACTTGATTGTTTGTTCTAGGAACTGTCTGAAAAATACTTAAATAAGCATTAAAACATTTTATTCTTTTATAGCTAGTTTTAAGAATATCTAAACTTGCCCAAAAGTCTTTAATGTATTGGTTTTCATCAATACTGAATTAATATGATCATAATTTTTACTTAATCCTAACCAAGCCACAAATTAAATCGCTCATGTGAAAGGAGAATATAAAATCTTATAAATATTTATCTTTGTACTCCCTACTCCAAACTAGTGCTAACATGGTTAATATAGGGCTTTTTTTTCAGACTATTATAAGAATGAACTCAATTTTGTTATTTTAGGGGGGTGGGATGGTAATACCTAGTGGTGCTCAGGGTTTAATTCGTAGCTCTGTGACCAAGTGTTATTCCTGGTATCCTCAGGGGGGTCATACATTGTGCTGGGAACTAAACTAGGGTCAGCTGCATGCAAAGGAAGCAACTTACCTGCTGTTCTGTGGCTTTGGCCTGACTTTGTCATATAAAAAGTTGCTCTGTGGGGCTGGGCATTTGGTTCAAGCCGTAGAATAGCATATGTGAGTCCCTGGATTCTATGAGTATGGGACCCAGAACCTCCAAGAGAAGCCTGTAGCATTTGAGAACTTCAGGTTAGACCCTGTGTAAAAACACAAAAGAGAAAGGGACCAGCGGGGCTCTATCTCTCCCGCTGCCCACGTTCGGTAGTCTCACGCCACTTCCCCACCCCGGGGGAAGTTGATGGCGATGATGAGGCAGGCAAAGGAAGGAAGAAGTCCAAACTGGTTGCTCGATCAGTTTATTTTGTTCTCTCTCTCTGCTTCTCTCCCGGTTCTGGATCTCTCTCTGGATCTTCCTGTATCCCCCTTTCTGCCCCGCTTGCTCTCACTTCTTTCACCTTGTACTCTGCTTATATGTGTGCCACTGTGATCTCTTCTGTTTGTCTCTCTGTTTCTGTGTCTGTCTCTCTGTGTCTGTCTCTCTGTCTCTGCTTTCGTGTCTTCTGTCTGTGTTGTCTCCTTCGCTTCTGTGTCTTTCCATGTGTCTTCTGTGTCTTTTGTCTTCTTCCTCTGTCTTCTTCTTCTGCCCCCAGTGCCCCCACAGTCTTCGTTTATGTAGCAAATTACATAGGGTGGTGACACAAAGGTGGGTTGGGCATAAACAAATCAACAAAGGGTAAAATCATTTCTCGAGGAGATTAACAAAATCTTATCTAAGGAAATCTCATCTAAGGAGATCCACTCAAGGGTGTGATTCCAAACAAGGGTGTGTCAGGGTGTCAGCTAGGAATCTGCTTAAATAGTTATAGTAAATCTACTTTTAATATTTCTAGCAATGTCATTCTGTATGAGCACAGTAAGAGATATAACCTTAAAGTTTGGTTCTTCTTGAGGACATTCACTATATAATCCAGACCACAGTCCTCAGGCCAGGTTAATCTTCCTAACCCCAGCAGGGTCCTAGTCTCATCGTTACCTTTGGATCATGACAGCATTTGTCCATGACCATGCTCTCAACTTATAGTTGAGTATTGTGGCACTTTGGCCTGGCCAATTTCGATGCCAGGTTGCCCTGGGTCCATTCCGTCCCTCGTCAGGACCCTGCTTTTGGGGTACTAGGAACTAAGGGCAACTAAATCAAGAAAGCAGATGCCCAGGAGTAAATATTACTGGAGTCAATCAACTCCCAATTTACAAAGTGTAATATCAACTGTCTCCCTGTGTCCATACAGAAAGGACATTGCTTTAAGGTAAACTATGCAAAAGACACTAACTTACAATACAAGTTCAGAGTCCTTAGAAGGATCTGATCTTACAAGATATCAGAATCTGATTAGAAAAAGGTGATTAACTGGTTGGGAAGGAGGGTGCAGAGAAGAGTTTACAGATAAACAAAGGAATGGGAGTATCTCCGGGAGTGTCTAAACCTAAGCTTCCTGTGGCAAGGGAGGAAGGACAAACCCCACGTTCTCCTACAAGACTCTGAAGTGCCAGCACCACCACCACAAAAATGCAGTGGAAATATTTTCAGGGAGGCAACTCTTGACACTCTCTCTGGTTTATTTCCGGTTTTGAGACTTGGAATTGTCTGAAATTTTCAGTACAGACAAAGATCAATCTGGTGTCAACAATTTCAACAAATTCAAAATATTCTAGAGGCATCTATGTTACAAAAGCTTTTAAGGCTGAAATATTCTCTTTGTTTGGATACAGATGTTTTAAGACTTTGCAATTAAATTTACCTTCTGTTGATGTATATATTGCACAAAAAGTTTGTATTAAGCAAATGGTGCTTTTTATAATTAATGGTGCTTCCACGGAATTGTGTTATTGGATTCAGCTGGTGTTGACAAAGGACAGCGTAAATGAATGTGTCAATCTTTATTTGGTTCCTGGGAAGTAAACTTGGAGGTATTAAATCTTTCCTACATAACACACTCTTTCAAAGGATATTCTGAGGAAAATTAAAATGCAATAAGTTCCTAATTCATATTTTGTGTCAGGAAAAACATCTGGGAGCTCTTGTTAGGAACAAACAAAAATCCCTTAAAAACTTAAGCTTGATTTTAGAAGACTAATTATGACTTTTATTGGTGGCACTTCTACCCAGTGGCAGAATGGAAATATTAGGAACTTAATTTTGCCAGTTATGAGTATGAACAAATTGTTATTTTAAAGAAATACTGAGAAAAACCTTATATAAACTTAACTTCTAAAGTAACAATGTGAAAACTTATTGTTCCTTATGCTGTATTTTTATTATGCTTTGGGACTTGGTTTACTCAGGTATAAAATTTTTAATAGAGTATTTCTTGCTTTTGCTTGGGAAACTAACAAGAATATGACACTTTAGGGGCTATTTGATGAAAAGAAGAATAAAATCTTTAAAACTTGCTTCAGTTCATAGCTACCATCCCTAGATAAACTTCTCTTGACTTTGATTGTCTTCTATAAGGCAAGTAAGTCCTCATATTTATGCTCAAAGATTTAATAAATGAGTGACCTTTTAAATCTTTAAACCCTACTTAATATAAATGGTAATCATGCTACGAATTTACCTAACAATATTTCTCGAAGAGGGTTAAATTAAGTTTTTTGCTCAGGATTTAAGTGCATATATATATATATATATATATACATATATATATTTGTTTTTCTTAAAGAAACCTATTTTACCCTAGAAAATGAGGGATAAACTTTCAAATCCTAGATAAATCAATGTCCTTCAGATTTTTGTTCATTACCTCTTATGAAGCAGTCAAAAAACAGAAGTTGGTTAAAGAAAAAACTCCAAAATGTAACATGTTGATATATTATTTCTTTTTAATTCAGATAGGCCATGTTCCTGGAAGGAGTCTGTTGTAATAAAACAAACCTTTAAAGCCAAAGGTAACATTTATTAGCATGACTGTATATAGAGACTTTTAAAATGTATATTGAGCAAGTAATTTAAATGTTGCTTGCATTATAACATGCAGCTTTCTTTACAATGGCTAAGTATTTATGTCCTCTAGGTAATGTACAACTAGGCAGTACAAAGATACCTGTGCGACAGAAGACTTCCTTTTGATGCCTCTGGGAAACAGGAATCTAGGCTAGCATAGAAGATTCTATTTTCGTAAAAAAATATTGTATGTTTTCTGCATTTTTACAAGTAGATGATAGAAAATAATGCTCAGTCAGCCAAGTTTTTATTGGCAGATTTCAGAGTGAAATTCAAACCATTTGCATTCATTTTTATTGACTATTCCATAATACTCTCTGTCTTTGAAATAAATAGCCTTTGGCACTCCATGCCATATTTATATGGAACCTATTGGTTTTCTTTGTTTTCTCCCTCTTGGAATATATACTATGGCTTTTCTCAAAGTTACTTTCTCAGCTTCTGAGGAGGAAATATTTTAGACATTCTGCTCTCCATATTCAGAGAATGGTGTTGATTTTATTTTAAAGTTCTCAATGATTTAAATTCTAAACTTACATGAGTTTCTGGTGGCATTATATTTTGTTGTTAAAAGAGCAATGAAAGTAACTCAGGTAATAATTGCTATGTTATGCTAGTGGCATTGAGTTAAGATTTTGTGTTGGGAAATATATCAAAGAAAATTTGACTTTACAATGCATCCTCCTCCTTTAAAGACACAATGATGTAATAGTTACCTTCTGCTGTGATATTCAGTGGAATTCTAAACCCAGTTCTTTAACTACAAAGAGCTGGGAGTGTGGGTGTAAAGCCTCACAGGTAGGGGACCTCAATCAAGCCAAGGTCAGGATCATCTTTTATGTTGTAGTATAATTTGGAACCAGAAAACCAGAGAGAAAACTTTTCATTATATCACTGGAGTCCGTTGTCCTTTCTCTGCTTTGTTTTGCCTATTATTCTATTTATCTCTCTTTATGCTTTACTCAAAATGTGTCTGGCTCAACAAGGACTTCTCCTCTATCACTACACCTTGAACACATAGCTTTAGCAACTGTCATTAATTGATAATGTGCTATGTTCTTTGTTAAAATTCTTTTGAGATGATACAGTTGGCTAAGCATAGTATGTGTCAAGGGCTCTCTTTGTTCCCACTTAGTCTAATCATTTTGTTTGGAATGAAGGGGACCAAATAACATAACTCTGACTGCTCAGTTCTATTTTTCTTCAAAAGGGTTTATGACTGCAATTTCTCTCAAACATTAAATTGGAACTGTTAGTGCTCTATGGTTTGATGTATTTATAGTTACACACACATGCACACACATATGTATACTTCATTTACCATTTCTACTTTCAATATATTTTGCTTTCATATACATGAGTTCCTTTAATTTATGCCTAGACATAATACACAACCATGTAACAATCGTTTAGTGAGCATCTTTGCTAAGATTAGTAGTCAGTAGGAAGTACTGTATTTATGAAAATACAGAAATTTTCATAATTTTTAAAACAGAATAAGTTGTACAAATATAGTAAGCAAAGTATTGAAGGTTAGTCTAAAGTACATATGTAATATATATGTGGACTTTTATATTTTTGTAACTTTTATTTTTTTTAATTTTTAAAATTTTTTTATTGAATCACCATGTGAAAAGTTACAAAGTTTTCAGGTTTAAGTCTCAGTCATACAATGATCAAACCCCCATCCCTTCACCAGTGCACATGTTCCACCACCAGGAACCCCAGTATACCTCCCATCCCACCTCCACTCCCTGCCTGTGTGGCTGATGATTTTCACTTTACTTTCTCTTTACTTTGAATACATTCAATATTCCAATAGGAAACTCTCTTTATTATTTGGAATTTCCCCCCGATAATCAGACCTGCTGAAAAGGCATTATTTGATAATTTGTTTTCCATTGCTGAGAATGAAGAGCATATGAGGTTTTGGATTTCTGGTATTTTAGTAACTAAGTCCAGAGAAATTTCTGCCAGAAGTCGCATCACTGCAAACTTGTACCTCTATTTAGTGGGCTTTATAAGATGGTGGTCGCCACACCACCACGGAAAGGAAAGGCCGAGAGAGAAAAACCTTTCCCCTCTGGGGGCGGCATGGGGCCATAGCATAGTTCACAGTCTAGCAGTCTAGAGGAATTTCTGCAAGAAGCCACTAAGTGCCGAAAGTAGTTAGTGGGCCTCCAGGATCATGGGCGTTCAGGAAGGGGGGAGCCATTCATGTATGGCCATTCAGGGTCACATCTGGGTGGAAAGTGGCTACTTTCAATATTTTTTTAAAGCCTAGATAAAAAGATGAGTTAATACTCATTAACAACTTAGAAATTTGCCTGGCTCCTTTATTATTCTGATATACTTCTAAATAAGTTCAAAAAAATCCAATCTAAATACCTATTTATTTTCCATTACATAATTTTTATTATTTTCATAGCACTTAATATTTTCTTGTATTATTTTATTTTTAAATTTAATTTATTTATTTTTTAATAATGTAGGAGTACTGCTATTTGTTCAGCCATTGATTAAGCTGACTGAATTGGGCATGAACTCCACATTACTTTTCCTTTGTAATTGTAACACTGTGAGATAAAGTTACAAAACTTTCATGTTTGAGACTCAGGCATACAATGATGGAAAGCCCATCACTCCACCAGTGCACAGGTTGGCTGCGTGCAAGGCATATGTCCTACCCGCTGTGCTATAGCATACCTGTCTGTATTTAGAGGTAGTATTAAAGAATAGAGAACTGTTTTGAAACATTGTCATTTTTTTTAGCTTTTCTAGGTTTCAATTTATTTTTTTTAATTTATTTTATTTTTTAATGAATCACCGTGAAGTACAGTTAGAGATTTGCAAACTTTCATGCTTACGTTTCAGTCACACAATGTTGGAGCTCCCATCTCCCCACCAGTGCCCATTCTCTACCACCAATGATTCCAGTACCACTTCCACCACCCCCACTTTATCCTCCCCGCCTCACCCTGCCTCTGTGGCAGGGCATTCCCTTTTGCTCTCTCTCTCTCTCCTTTTGGGTCTTGTGGTTTGCAATAGAGGTATTGAGTGGCCATCGTGTTTGGTCTATAGTCTACTTTCAGCTCAGATCTCCCATCCTGAGCGGGCCCTCCAAGCACCCTTTACTTGATGGTCCCTTCTCTATCTGAGCTGCCTTTTCCCCCAGCAAATGAGGCCAGCTTCTAAGCCGTGGAGCAGTCCTCCTGGTACATATCTCTATTATTCTTGGGTGTAAGTCTCGCATTTTGTTACATTTTGTTACTTTATATTCCACAGATGAGTGCAATCTTTCTATGTCTGTCTCTCTCTTTCTGACTCATTTCACTTAACATGATACTTTCCATGTTGGTCCACTTATATGCAAATTTCATGACTTCATCCTTTCTAACAGCTGCATAGAATTTTATTGTGTAGATGGACCAAAGTTTCTTTAACCAGTCATCTGTTCTCAGGCACTCAGGTCTTTCCCAGATTCTGGCCATTGTAAACAGTGCTGCAATGAACATACAAGTGAATGTACATGTCATTCCTACTATACTCTTTTGTATCTCCAGGATATTTTCCCAGAAGTGGTATTGCTGGGTCAAATGAGAGCTCAATTTCTTATTTTTCAAGATGCGTCCATACAGTTTTCTGAAAGAGGTGAATCATTTGCATTCTCACCAGCAGTGAAGGAGGGTCTTTTTCTCCCAACTTTTGCCAACACCGGTTGCTTTTGTTCATTTTAATGTGGGTCAGTCTCTGTAGTGTGAGATGATATCTCATTGTTATTTCGATCTGAATCTCCCTGATGATTAGTAATGAAGAGCATGTTTTCATATGCCTTTTGGCCATTTGGATTTCTTCTTTCAAAGTTTCTGTTCATTTCATTGCCCTATTTTCTGATGGGGTTGAATGTTTTCTTCGTGTAGAGTTTAGTGCCTTGTATATCCTTAATATCAACCCCTTATCAGGTGAGTATTGAGTAATATACTTTCCCAATATGTAGATTGTTTTTGTATTCTGGTCACGGTATCTTTTGAGGTTCAGAAGCTTCTAAGTTTGAGATAGCCCCATTTGTTTGTCTCTGTTTCCAATTGCCAGGTCAGTGGTGTGTCATGTATGAAGATAACTTTAGCTTCAATATCATGGAGGTTTTTTTCCAATCTTGTCTACAATGTACCTTATGGATTCTGGTATGATGTGAAGACTTTGATCCATTTTGATCTGAGTTTTGTGCCTGATGTTAGGTAGAGGTCTGAGCCCATTTTCTTCCAGTACAACTTGTTAAAGAGACTTTCCTTGCTCCACATCCAAAAATGTGAATTTCTTGCTCCCTTATCAAAGATTAGATGATCATATATTTGAGGGTGCATGTAAGGATATTCCATCCTGTTCCATTGGTCTGCGGCTCTGCCTTTTTTTCAATACCATGCTGTTTTAATTATAACCACTTTATAGTAGAGTTTGAGGTTGGGGAAGGAGATGCCTCCGATCTCCTTTTTCCCAAGAATTGGTTTAGCTATTCGTGGGGATCTGTTGTCCCATATGAATTTCAGGAGTTTTTTTTTTTTTAAACATATTTTTTCTTTTTTTTCTTTTTTTTCATTTTTAAAAATCAGATAAATAGGGACTCTGGTTTTATTGTCAACTTTACATTTTTGTCAAGTGCAAAGTCGTCCGGCTATGTTATGCATATCCCAATAATGACCAAAACAATAACTTCTGTTGACATCTCTTCCTCTGAGTCTCCATCTCCTCCACTTATCTTCACCCAAACAACAAAAGTAATACAATTACAACTGAGTTTACTATTATCAATGGCACTCTCATCACGGTTCTTACAGATCGAATAAGGTTCATTAGCTGAGATTTAATTCCTGGCTCTTCTCCGAATCCACCAATTCCCTGGTCTGTTCCCCAGCCAATGTTCTTAAGGAAACGTTCTTCGTGCAGCACCGCAATGGCATTGACGCACAGCAGGGCCGCCTGTAGCAGCGAGTACAGGGTAAAGGCCATGGCCGCGGCCACACGGAGCAGCCCAAAGGCCAACCGACGCCGCCGCGGCCGGCGCAAGGGACGTGGCGCCGGCAGGCCGGGTCCCCATTTTTTCTTTTTTAAAAATTTTTATTAGTGAATCACAGTGGGGGTACAGTTGCAGATTTATACATTTTTGTGCTCATGTTTCCCCCATACAAAGTTTGAGAACCCCTCCCTTCACCAGTGCCCATTCTCCACGACCAGTAAACCAAGTATCCCTCCCACACTCCCCAGTACCATCTCCCCACACCCCATACTGCCACTATGGCAGGGTATTCCCTTTTGTTCTCTCTCTCTGATTAGGTGTTGTGGTTTGCAATAAAGGTGTTGAGTGGCCATTGTGTTCAGTCTCTAGTCTATATTCGGCACGCGTCACCCTTCCCCCGCATGACCTCTGGCCACATTTTACTTGGTGTTCCCTTCTCTGAGTTACCCAGAATGAGAGACCAGCGTCCAAGCCATGGGGACAGCCTCCTGGTACTTATTTCTATTATTCTTGGGTGTTAGACTCCTATTCTATTATTCTATATTCCACAGATGAGCGCAATCTTTCTATGTCTGTCTCTCTTTCTGATTCATTTCACTTAGCATGATACTTTCCATGCTGATCCACTTATAAGCAAACTTCATGACCTCATTTTTTCTAACAGCTGCATAGTATTCCATTGTATAGATGTACCAAAGTTTCTTCAGCCAGTCATCTGTTCTAGGGCACTCAGGTTTTTTCCAAATTCTGGCTATTGTAAACAGTGCTGCGATGAACATATAAGTGCAGATGTCATTTGAACTATACTTTTTTGTTTCTCTGGGATATATTCCCAGCAGTGGTATTGCTGGGTCAAATGGGAGCTCAATATCTAGTTTTTTGAGAGTCGTCCATATTGTTTTCCAAAAGGGCTGAACCAGTCAGCATTCCCACCAGCAATGTAGAAGGGTCCCTTTCTCCCCACATCCTCTCCAACAGTGGTTGCTTTTGTTCTTTTGGATGTGTGCTAGTCTCTGTGGTGTGAGATGGTATCTCATGGTTGTTTTGATCTGCATCTCTCTGATGATTAGTGATGTAGAGCACTTTTTCATGTGCCTTTTGGCCATTCATATCTCTTCCTTGCGAAAGTTTCTGCTCATACCTTTGCCCCATTTTCTGATGGGGTTGGATGTTTTCTTCTTGTAGAGTTCAACCAGTACTTTATACACCATTGATATCAACCCCTTATCTGATGGGTGTTGTGTAAATAACCTTTCCCATTCTGTAGATAGTCTTTGTATTTTGGTCACTATATCTTTTGCGGTGCAGAAGCTTTTTAGTTTAATGTAGTCCCATTTGCTGATCTCTGTTTCTACTAAATTGCTTAGTTCCGTGTCATCTTTGAAGATACCTTTATCTTCAATATCATGGAGGGTGTTGCCGACCTTGTCTTCAATGTACCTTATGGTTTGTGTTCTGATGTTGAGATATTTAATCCATTTTGATCCTACTTTTGTGCATGGTGTCAGGTCGAGTTCTAAGCCCATTTTTTTGCATGTAGTTGTCCAGTTGTGCCAGCACCATCTATTAAAGAGGCTTTCCTTGCTCCACTTCACATCTTTTGCTCCCTTATCAAAGATTAGATGATCATACATTTGGGGTTTTGTGTAGGGATATTCCACCCTGTTCCATTGGTCTGCGGGTCTGCCTTTGTTCCAGTACCATGCTGTTTTAATTGTTACCTATTTGTAGTAAAGTTTGAGGTTGAGGAGGGTGATGCCTCCCATCATCTTTTTCCCAAGAATTGTTTTAGCTATCCGTGTACATTTGTTGTTCCATATGAATTTCAGGATAGCTTGATCCATTTCTTTTTTTTTTTTTTTGCTTTTTGGGTCACACCTGGCGATGCACAGGGGTTACTCCTGGCTCTGCACTCAGGAATTACCCCTGGCCGTGCTCAGGGGACCATATGGGATGCTGGGATTTGAACCCGGGTCGGCCGCGTGCAAGGCAAATGCCCTACCCGCTGTGCTATCTCTCCAGCCCCTAGCTTGATCCATTTCTTTGAAGAATGTCATGGGTGTCCTTATAAGGATCGTGTTGAATCTGTATAATGCTTTGGGGAGTATTGCCATTTTGACAATATTGATTCTCCCTATCCATGAGCAAGGTATATGTTTCCATTTCCTCATGTCCTCTTTTATTTCATGGAGTAGCGTTTTATAGTTTTCTTTGTAGAGGTCTTTTACTTCCTTGGTTAGGCTTATTCCGAGGTATGATTTTCTGGGGCACGATTGTAAATGGGATTGCTTTCTTCATGTCCCTTTCCTCTGCCTCATTGTTTGTATATAGGAAGGCCATGGATTTTTGGGTATTGATTTTGTAGCCTGCAACTTTACTGTATAAGTCTATTCTTCCTAAGAGTTTCTTAGTAGAGGCTTTGGGCTTCTCTAGATATAGTATCATATCATCTGCAAATAGTGAGAGTTTTATTTATTCCTTCCCTATCTGGATGCCCTTAATCTCTTTTTCTTGTCTAACCACTATCACAAGTACTTCCAGTACTATATTGAAGAGAAGTGGTGAGAGTTGGCATCCTTGTCTTGTGCCTGATCTCAGAGGAAAGGCCCTTAGTTTTTCCCCGTTGAGGATAATGCTTGCCGTAGGCTTGTGGTAGATGGCTTCGACTATCTTGAGGAAAGTTCCTCCAAAACCCATTTTGGTGAGAGTTTTCACAATGAACGGATGTTGAATCTTGTCAAATGCTTTCTCTGCATATATTGATATGATCATATGGTTTTTATCTTTTCTTTTGTTGCTATGATGGATTATGTTGATTGATTTCTGGATGTTAAACCATCCCTGCATTCCCGGGATGAATCCCACTTGGTCATGGTGTATGATCTTCTTGATGAGTTGTTGAATCCTATTTGCTAGTATTTTGTTGAGGGTCATCGCATCGGTGTTCATCAGGGATATTGGTCTATAATTTTCTTTCTTAGTTGTGTCTTTGTTTGCTTTTGCTATTAGGGAGTTGTGTGCTTCATAGAAACTGTTTGGGAGAGTTCCTGTTTTTTCATTTTCCTGGAAAAGCTTGAGGAAAACTGACAACAGGTCTTCTTTGAATACTTGAAAGAATTCTCCAGTGAATCCATCTGAGCCTGGGCTTTTGGTTTTAGGGATATTTTTGATTACAGTTTCAATTTCCTTAACATTAATGGGTCTATTCAAGTATTCCAATTCTTCTTTGTTCAGACTTGGGAGATTGTATGAATCAAGGAATTCATCCATTTCTTTTAGGTTCTCTTGTTTTGTGGCGTATAGCCCTTCAAAGTAGTCTCTAATGATCTTTTGAATCTCACTGGTTTCTGTTATGATGTCCCCCTTTTCATTTCTGATTCGATTTATTAGGGTTCTCTCTTGTTCTTTCTTTATGAGTCTTGCTAGCGGTTTATCAATCTTATTTATTTTCTCGAAGAACCAGCTCTTTGTTTCATTGATCTTTCGGATTGTTTTTTTGGTTTCGATGTCATTAATTTCTGCTCTAATTTTTATTATTTCTTTCCTTCATTCTGGTTTGGGTTCCTTTTTATGGTTCTTTTCTAAGGTCTTGAGCTGTGAAGTCAAGTTGTCTATGTGGGCCCTTTCTTCCTTCCTGAGGAATGCTTGGAGAGCTATAAATTTTCCCCTTAACATGGCTTTAGCTGTGTCCCATAGGTTTTGATAACTCGTGTCCTCATTTTCATTTGTTTCTAAGAATTTTTTGATTTCTTCTTTGATTTCCTTTCTGACCCACTCATTGTTCACCATTGAGTTGTTTAGTTTCCAGGAGTTTGATTTGGTTCTCCGTGTCAGTGTGTGGTTAGCTTCTATCTTCAGCGCTTCGTGGTCTGAAAAGATGGTTGATACAATTTCTATTTTTGTGATTCTATTGAGGTATGTTCTGGGGCCCACTACATGGTCTATTTTGGAAAATGTTCCGTGTGCACTGGAAAAGAATGTGTATTCTTTCTTTTGGGGGTGTAAAGCCCTGTATAGGTCAATTATGCCGCTCTCTTCCATTTCTTCTTTCAGAGTCAGTGTTTCCTTGCTGAGTTTTGTTCTTGTTGATCTATCCAGAGGTGATAAGGGGGTATTGAAGTCTCCGACTACTATTGTGCTGTTAGTGATGTCCTCTTTGAGGTTTGTAAGGAGTTGTTTTAAGTATTTGGCTGGTCGTTCATTGGGTGCGTATACATTTAAGAGTGTGATTTCCTCCTGTTGTACATATCCCTTGATGAATAGAAAGTGGCCTTCACTGTCCCTTCTAATCTTTTTCAACCCGAAATCTATATTGTCGGATACTAGGATGGCCACTCCAGCTTTTTTAAGGGAGTTGTTTGCTTGCAGAATTGTTTTCCATCCTTTGACTTTGAGTCTGTGTTTACTCTGTTTGTTCAGGTGTGTTTCTTGTAAACAGCAGAATGTTGGGTTTAATTTCCGGATCCATTTTGCCACTCTGTGTCTCTTGATAGGTGCATTTAGGCCATTGACATTGAGAGAGATTATTGTGATGGGTTTTGTGTCATCTTTCTGTGGGGTTAGTTGTTCTCATGGGGTTCCTCCTTAGCTTACAGTAGACCCTTTAAACCTTCTTTTAAGTTTGGTTTTGAGTCTATGAAGTTCCTGAGCTGTTGTTTATCCGAGAAATAGTATATGGTTCCTTCGAGTTTGAGTGAGAGTTTAGCCGGATAAAGTATTCTTGGTGAGGCATTCATTTCGTTGAGTTTTTTCACTATGTCCCACCATTGTCTTTGGGCTCGGAGAGTTTCCTCTGACAGGTCTGCTGTATATCTGAGGGGTGCTCCTTTGTATGTGATTTCCTTCTCTGACCTTGCTGCTTGTAGAATTGTGTCTCTATCCACAGCATCCGCCATTCTGACTATGATATGCCTTGGAGTCTTTTTATTTGGGTCTCTTTTTGCTGGCACTCTTCGGACTCCTTGTATCTGGATGCCTGCCTTCTCCAGCTCTGGGAATTTCTTAGTAATGATGTCTTTGACTGTGTTTTTTTCTTTGGGGTTACTTCCCTGTGGTTCTGGTACTCCAATGATTCTTATGTTGTTCCTCTTGAAGTCATCCCCAAGGGCTCTGATTCGCTCTATAGCCATTTTGAGGTCTTTAGCCATTATTTGTTGTTGTCTGTAAGCTTTCTGCAGCTCATCCTCAAGGTCGCTGATTCTGTCTTTGGCTGTAGTCATTCTACTGTTGAGGGCATCTACTGCGATTTTTAATTCATCTATGGATTCCTTTATTTGTGTGACGAATGAGAAAACCCCACCTAGCTAGGCACCTTCCCTCCTTAGCCTGCTTATGCCCAAGTGTCTGCAGCTGATAAACTAGTTACAGCTCGTGGTGTGACAAGACATCCTGATTCCTTATCAGGTGTTATCTACGAAGCACGGTGTAATTGACAAGAAACAGGTGTCCACGAAGCATGGTCCCATGGCGGCTCTCCACAGTTCCCCCCTTTTCTGTTTTAGAACAACAAGTCTGCGTAGCGACCTCGGCCCCCTTGGCCTTACCTGTCATTGGGAGCCCTCTCGCTTGTAGGTCCCTGTCTTAGGTTGGTCCAAGGGTCAGGTGGGGTATAATGCACCCTTTCAAACTCCTCAACTACAGGAGGTTCCCTGCAGTTAAGGGCTCTCAGCTGCATAATACTTTTGCTACATGGCTAGACCTGATTGTTCTAAGCGAGATTATTGTTTCAAAGTTGCAAGCCAAAGCTGAGGGGATTGCTGTGCGTCCAGGGCCGGGATACCTGTAAATACCACACCTTTGTAAGAAGTTGTTCTTGCTGCATTTTGTATAGACACCAGGCAAAAAAAAAAAAAAAGCAGCGAGAAGCAATAAGGATAGTACTGCTCCCACCCCCACCCACTCTTTGATAAAATAGAGGGGACTTTCTATTCTGGTTTTATCAAGATGGGTAAGGACAGGATTAAAGCAGGCCATGTTGTAGCAATGGCCCAGAAAGCTGCTTCTTCAGCTCGTACTGACACAGGAACCAGGTTGAGCAGGAGCACCAGTCCGCACATCCTGGTCTACTGGAGGCGCGGTCCTCCGTGTCAGGAGTTCAGGAATCCACACTGGTTTTACCCCGTCCTGCGGAAAAACACACAAAAAAACCTCCTGGCCCAGGTTAACACGGGGTCCTTGAACTATCTTAGTAAGGTTGCCTCGGCAGTCCTAGGTACAACCCAGCTCACGCTTGAAAAAATACTCTAAAGTTACTAGGAGCCTCCGCAACTGGGGCTTTTATCTTCATGTCTGAACAGAAAGAGTCAGAGAGAAGCTCCAACACGAAAGGACATCCCAGAGATAAACGAGAAGGTGCTCCTGCCAAATCATTCCTTTCTTCTTCAGGAACCTGTGAATTAAGGAAAGGGTAGAAGTAAAGTATTATTAATTCAAAACATGGAGGCCTGGCATTGTCCGATCCACGACCTGAAAAATAAGATTATAAGGAAAGGTCTTAATGTGACTTCATGAAATGTGTAAGGAGGTAGAGGCCTTTGCTCTAGGTCCTCTGACGCTGACTCCTCTTCTTTCCTTGTGACTTCCAGCTGAGATCAGTTTGGTGATTAAGCTGGAATTTGAAGGATTGTGAATCTCTGGAGGTCTGAGATCCAAATCAGGTGGTTGAATTCTGCTTCTGATGAGACGTAAAGGGACCCAAAGCTTCTTAGCGGGGTTATCATCTGTTGAAACAAAAGCATAGCCTTTTCCTCGAATAAGGAGTTTTCCTGCTACATTCAATTGAGAAAATACCTCCTTTTTGTATTTGATTTAACATTCCATATGTCCACTGAAAATGCAGAGGTGGTGGGCTTAAGGCCTCAGTGTTCTATACTGAAAAGGGGTTGTAGTAACTGTATCGGGGCAGGAAATAGGCTGCGCTTCCTGCCGTCCCTGGCTGCAGCGATTATACTGATTGGAGCTCTGAAACTCCACACTGGGGAAAGGGGCTGAAACTGGGAACATCTGCTGATTTTGTGAGGCCTGAGGCTGTCCCCCTTGCAGGTTTCCCGAATTGGGGTTACCCACTGCATCAAAATTAAAGCGACAATCTCTGGCCCAATGATTTCCTCTCTTACACGCGGACAGGGCCCGGGAGGTGCAAGTCTGACTCTGCAGTCTCTGGCCCAGGGGTTTCCCTTCTTACACCTGGGACAGGGCCCAGGACGTGCTCTCGTAGCACTGCTTGGGGGAGCTTTGCAATCTCTACGAAAGTGGCCTGGTTTTCCACAATTAAAACATCTTTTCTGAGCTTGTCTCTGTAAGGCATAGACCTGCACCTTATGTTTCGCAGAGCCAACATTCCTGCATGCATCCAAGTACCCCATTATGTCTTCCTTCTCCTTAAGAGGGCGCAGAGTGGCCTGGCAATCCTCATTAGCATTTTCAAAGGCCAATAGTTTAGTCAACAGCTCCTGAGTTGCCTTATCCTTAACCTGCATTTCAATAGCTTTCATCAACCTTCCTATGAAATCTGCATAAGGTTCTGAGGCTCTCTGGAAAATCTTTGTAAAACTTCCCTTAAATTCTGCTTCTGCATCAACCTTCTCCTATGCACACAGGGCTGCATCATGGAAGTGAGCAAAAACAGCACGAGGCAAGGTGACTTGCCTTTCTGGGTCGCGCCATTTCCCTTCACCAGTTAACATCTCACAAGTCAATTCAATCCCTGAAAAGTTTTGTCCAGCATGGCCTAGGCCTTGAAGCTTTGCCTTGGCCTCATTATAGAGCCACATTCTCCACTCCAAGTACTGAGAACGGCTTAAGCATGTCTTAGCAACCATGTGAAAATCATGAGTTACCCAGTAGGACTTTTTACTCCAGTATGCAAGATACTCCCTACAGTACGGAGATGTAGGCCCGTATGAGACACAGGCCTGTTTGAAACGACTGAGAGAATCCATCCTTAACCTACGATAAGATGGCTGCTGGTTCTTCTCTGCCTGGACTGGGCGATTGGGAGTATGACCCGAGTGGTCTGGAGGCCGCTTGGCTGAGTCACTCTCGGATTCAGAATCTGAGTAAGTGATAGCAGACTCATAACCCGCATCACTTCCATCTAATGCACTGGACGTGGAGCTATATTCCTCAGCCTGAGAAATATTTATACTATGACAACCTTTTCGAGGCTTAGGTGTGGGAGGACCTGAGGCCGTATTATTCCTAATGTTCTCCACATCAATTGCACTATTCAAAAACAGGAGAATAGAATTAACAATCTACCATGTAGTCCAGAATTCCATGGGGATCTCAGTCCTTTTCTTAGATGTCTTATAGACATTTTTTTCTAACTTGTCTCCATATCTTGCTATCTAGAGTTCCTTCATCTGGGAACCATGGGTTAACCTCATAAACTACCTTAAGGCAGGACCGGAGTTGGTCTCTGGAAATGTAGAGTTCCGGGTCTCCTATTCTGCGGGAGAGAGACTGAATCAAATTCATAAATGACTTGCCCTCTTCAGTCCGGCTCGAAAAAATATAAAAGATTTTGAGAAGGCCCAGAATCTGCCCCATTTTATTGAGGAATTGCTGTTTGGATTCTAATCCGCAGCACACAAAAAAATCCTGATCTCCCGCTCACTTTCTAGAGTGCAGTGCACCGAACGCTTATTCTTACCTTTAGTTGATAGTTCGGGCCCACCCTGGGATGCCAGCTGTAAGAAATCACGCAACCCAGAGATTCTTCTGGCAGCGATTTATTCAGAGACCTTCTCGGGAAAGAAGAGGAATGAGGGACGAATGAGAAGAAAGCCCCACCTAGCTAGGCAGCTTCCCTCCTTATCTACCCCTCGCTGCCTGCTTATGCCCAAGTGTCTGCAGCTGATAAACTAGTTACAGCTCATGGCGTGACAAGACATCCTGATTCCTTATCAGGTGTTATCTACGAAGCACGGTGTAATTGACAAGAAACAGGTGTCCACGAAACACGGTCCCGTGGCGGCTCTCCACACTCCTCCCTTAATTTTTTGGACGTCTGTTCCATGGTTGCTTGGAGTAGGTCGACTCTCCTCCAGATTTCCTCTCTGCATTGTTTATCTGAGAGGTCGTAGATGTGAGGAGCCCCTTTTGAGGTTTCTGGTATCTTTTCTTCTCCCTCTCTTTGTGGAGGGGATTTTTGCTGCTTCTTCATATTGTTATGGAAGTATAGAATTGGAACTTTGTAGGTGTTTATTCCTACTCCCTCTTGCTGAGAGAAGGAGGGACTCTGGTTGTGCTATTGCTGATGGCAGCTTTATTCCTATTCTAGAGTTCTTCCTTATACTCAGGGTTATCTTCCTGCTTGATGTGGGGACTTTAATGAAGACTTAAGGCTAAGTTCTCTTTACAAAGGTTTTGCTAAGCTTCTGTTATTCACTGATAATATTTCTAAACTTGAAGTAAGCTAATAGGCTAGTTCACATAAGTGATTGAGATGGGTTAAAGCGATTTTCAGAGCAAGAAGACTATACGTAATGTGCTAAGGTAGGAAATAATAACCGCGGCTGCTTTAGTGGCCTCTGCTCGGGCAGGAGGCCACGCCCCTTTTTAGGCCACCCCCCCTGAGATACAGGCCACGCCCCAGTTTCTTCCTTGCAAGGGCTCGTGGGATGTGGGGCGGCCGTGTGGGAACCGGGGTCACCCGGGAGACGTGGCTGGGAGTGGCCTGATTACCTGCGAAACGGCCGGGTTGGAGGGAGCCGAGCGGACGGGAAGGCTGGGGCAACGGGACGTGGAAAGGGGCAGCAGCTAAAGGTCCGATGTCCGGGCGGCCCTGTGGGAATCGAAGAGTGTTTAAACCATTTCTTTGATGAATGTCATGGGTATTCTTAAAGAGATTGCATTGAATCTCTATAATGTTTTGGGGAGTATTGCCATTTAGACAATGTTAATTCTCCCAATCCATGAGCAGGGGTTATCTTTCCATTTCCTCGTGTCCTCTTTTATTTCATGAAGTAGAGTTTTGTAGTTTCTTTGTACAAGTCCTTTACCTCCTTAGTTAAGCTGATTCTGAGATACTTGATTTTCTGATTTTCTGAGCCATGATTGTGAATGGGATTGATTTTTTCATGTCATTTTCCTCTTTCTCATTATTTGCATATAGGAAAGCCATGGACTTTTGGGTTTTGATTTTGTAGCCTGTGACTTTATTACACAGGTCTATAGTTTCTAGGAGTTTCTTGGTAGATGCTTTAGGGTTCTCTAAACATAGTATCATATCATTTGCGATTAGTGAGAGCTTGATTTCTTCCTTTCCTACCTGGATGTCCTTAATAACTTTCTTGCCTAACCGCTATTGCAAGTACTTCCAGCACTATATTGAACAGAAGTGGTGAGAGTGGCATCCTTGTCTTGTTCCTGATCTTAGAGGGAAGTCTCTTATTTTTTCCCCATTGAGGATAATGCTTGCCATAGTTTTGTGGTAGATGGCTTTGAGTATATTGAGGAAAGTCCCCTCTATACCCATTTTGGAGAGAGTTTTCATCATTAACAGATGCTGGATATTGTCAAATGCTTTCTCTGTGTCTATTGATATGATCATAGGGTTTTACCTTTCTTTTGGTGATGTGATGGACTATGTTGATTGATTTCCAAATGTTAAACCATCCTTGCATCCCTGGGATGAATTCCACTTGGTTGTGGTATATGATCTTTTTGATGAGTTGTTGAATTATATTTGCTAATACTTTGTTGGGGATCTTCACATCTATGTCCATCAGTTATATATATCAACCTGTAGTTTTCTTTTTTAGTGGTGTCTTTGCTTTTGCTTTTGGTATTAGGGAGATATGTGCCTCATAGCAACTGTTTGGGAGAGTTTCTGTTTTTCCAGTTTCCTGGAAAAGATGGAGAAGGGATAGCAACAGGTCCTTTTTATTTATTTATTTTTATTTTTTATGTGAATGCAGTCTCTCTCACATAGTATTTTATTGTACAAAACATTTTTGGACTGAAGTGACTGTAGGAAACATAGAAAGTGGATCTTCAAATGTATAGGACAGTTTTTTTACACTTAGAGGAAGTAAAAGAAATGCAACATGGCTAGACAGGAATATAAACTGAGGTCATATCATATCAGTTCTGCTATATAAGAGTTGAAGCTTTTCCCAGACCACTGAAGGAAGAAATTCACTGATAAGAGGGATGAGGGTGACCCCTCACATCTAACTCAGGGATAAGAGGTCTTGCTCGGAATGGAATGAGCTCCCTCAATAACTTTCTTTTCAATGACTTCCCTCAATAATAATGATGAACAGTTATTATCTTCTTGCACCCAACATGCTAAGTATAATTAATTTGTATTATGTCTCCTTTTTATTTTTTTATTTTTTTAAATTTATTTATTTTTAATTAGTGAATCACCGTGAGGGTATAGTTACAGATTTATACATTTTTGTATTCATGTTTCCCTCATACAAAGTTCGAGAACCCATCCCTTCATCAATGCCCATTTTCTACCACCAGTAAACCCAGCATCCCTCGCACCCTCCCCAATCCCATCTACCCCCACCCCACCCTGCCACTGTGGCAGGGCATTCCCTTCTGTTCTCTCTCTCTAAGTAGCTGTTGTGGTTTGCAATAAAGGTGTTGAGTGGCCACTGTGTTCAGTTTCTAGCCCACATTCAGCCCGCGTCACCCTTCCCCCGCATGGCCCCTGACCACATTATACTTGGTGATCCTTTCTCTGAATTGCCCTCTCCCCAGAATGTGAGGCCAGCCTCCAAACCATAAAGTCAGCCTCCTGGTACTTATTTCTATTATTTTTGGGTGTTAGTCTCCCACTCTGTTATTCTATATTCCACAGATGAGTGCAATCTTTTAATGTCTGTCTCTCTCTTTCTGACTCATTTCACTCAGCATGAAACTTTCCATGCCAATCCACTTATATGCAAAATTCATGACCTCATTTTTTCTAACAGCTGCAGAGTATTCCATTGTATAGATGTACCAAAGTTTCTTCAACCAGTTATCTGTTCTAGGGCACTCAGGTTTTTTCCAGATTCTGGCTATTGTAAACAGTGCTGCGATGAACATATAAGTGCAGATGTCATTTGAACTATACTTTTTCGCTTCTCTGGGATGTATTCCCAGCAGTGGTATTGCTGGGTCAAATGGGAGCTCAATATCTAATTTTTTGAGAAGAATCTATATTGTTTTCCAAAAGGGCTGAACCAGTCGGCATTCCCACCAGCAATGTAGAAGGGTCCCTTTCTCCCCACATCCTCTCCAACAGTGGTTGCTTTTGTTCTTTTGGATGTGTGCTAGTCTCTGTGGTGTGAGATGGTATCTCATGGTTGTTTTGATCTGCATCTCTCTGATGATTAGTGATGTAGAGCACTTTTTCATGTGCCTTTTGGCCATTCATATCTCTTCCTTGGGAAAGCTTCTGTTCATTCCTTCGGCCCATTTTCTGATGGGGTTGGATGTTTTCTTCTTGTAGAGGTCAACCAGTGCTTTATATACCATTGATATCAACCCCTTATCTGATGGGTATTGTGTAAATATCCTTTCCCATTCTGTAGATAGTCTTTGTATTCTGGTCACTGTATTTTTTGTGGTGCAGAAGCTTTTTAGTTTAATATAGTCCCCATTTGTTGATCTCTGTTTCTACTAAATTGCTTAGTTCCGTGTCATCTTTGAAGATGCCTTTATCTTCAGTATCGTGGAGGGTTTTGCCGACCTTGTCTTCAATGTGCCTTATGGTCTGTGTTCTGATGTTGAGGTCTTTAATCCATTTTGATCTGACTTTTGTGCATGGTGTCAGGTCGAGGTCTAAGCCCATTTTTTTGCATGTGGTTGTCCAGTTGTGCCAGCACCATTTTTTAAAGAGGCTTTCCCTGCTCTACTTCACATCTTTTCCTCCCTTATCAAAGATTAGATGATCATACATTAGGGGTTGTGTGTAGGGATATTCCACCCGCAACAGTTCCTTTTGAAATGTTTGGAGGAATTCGCCAGTGAACCTATCTGGGCCTGGGCTTTTGATTTTGGTGAGACTTTTGATTACAGTTTCAATTTCCTTGATAGTAATGGTTCAGGTATTCAAATTTTTCTTGCTTCAGTCTTGGGAGATTATAGGAGTACAGGAATTTATCCACTTCTCTAGGTTCTCTTGTTTCATGGCATACAGGCTTTCGAAATAGTCTCAGATGATCTTTTGAATGTCTTTGATTTCTGTTGTGACATACCCCTTTTCATTTCTGATTTGGTTTATTAGGGTTATCTCTCTCTCTCTCTCTCTCTCTCTCTCTCTCTCTCTCTCTCTCTCTCTCTTTGTGAGCCTTGCTAGTGATTTATCAATCTTGCTTATTTTCTCAGTGAACCAGCTCTTAGTTTCATTGATCTTTTGGATTGTTTTTTGGGTTTCCATGTCATTAATTTCTGCTCTAAATTTTGTTTATTTCTGGGGCTGGAGCGATAGCACAGCGGGTAGGGCATTTGCCTTGCACGCGGCCGACCCAGGTTCAAATCCCAGCATCCCATATGGTCCCCTGAGCACCGCCAGGAGTAATTCCTGAGTGCAGAGCCAGGAGTAACCCCTGTGCATCGCCAGGTGTGACCCAAAAAGAAAAAAAAATAAAATTTGTTATTTCTTTCCTTATGCTTGGTTTGGGTTCGTTTTGTGGTCCTTTCTTAAGATCTTGAGTTCTGAAGTCAAGTTATCTATGTGGGCCCTTTCTTCCTTCCTGAGAAACGCTTGTGGAGCTATAAATTTTCTCCTTAATGAGGTTTTAGTTGTGTCCCATAGGTTCTGATAACTTGTGTCCTTGTTCTCATTTGTTTCCAGGTGTCTTTTGCTTTCTTCCTTGATTTCCTTGCTGACCCACTCGTTGTTCAACATTGAGTTGTTTAATTTCCAGGTGTTTGATTTGTTTCTCCATGTCTGTATTTGATTAACTTCTTTATTCAGTGCATTGTGGTCTGAAAAGATATTTAATACAATTTCTATCTTCCTGATTTTATTGAGGTATGTTTTGTGACCCAGCACATGGTCTATTTGGGAAAATGTTCTGTGTGCACTGGAAAAGAATGTGTATTATTTTTTATGGGGATGTAGAGCCCTGTATAGACTTATTTGTTCTCTCTCTTCTATTTCTTCCTTTAAAGTCAGTGTTTTCTTGCTGAGTTTTATTCTTGTTGGTCTACCTAGATGCAATAAGGGGGTGTTGAAGTCTCCAGTTACTATTGTGTTGCTAGCAATATCCTCCTTAAAACCTGTTGCTTGTTTCAAGTAGCTAGCTGGTCCCTCATTAGGTGCATATATTTAGGAGTGTGATTTCTTCCTGCTGTACATATCCCTTGATTAGTAAAAAAAATGACCTTTGCTGTTCCTTCTAATATTTTTCAACCTGAAATCTATGTTGTTGGATACTAGTATGGCCACCTTGGCTCTTTTGAGGGATTTGTTTGCATGCAGGTTTGTTTTCCATCCTTTGACTTTGAGTCTGTGTTTGCTCTGACTGTTCAGATGTGTTTCTTGTTGGAAGAAGAATGTTGGGTTTAGTTTCTGAATCCATTTTGCCACTCTGTCTCTTAATTGGTGCATTTAAACCATTGATATTGAGAGAGATTATTATCATGGGGTTTGGTGCCATCTTTTTGTAGGACTTTGTTGCACTTGTGGTGGTTTTTCTTGACTTACAGTAGCCCACTTAGTCCTTCTTTTAAGTTTGATTTTGAGTCTATGAAGTTCCTGAGTTGTTATTTATCCATGAATTAATGTATCGTTCCTTCAAGTTTGAGTGAGAGTTTAGCCGGATAGAGTATTCTTGGTGAGGTGTTCATCTCATTGAATTTTTTCACTATCTTCCACCATTGTCTTCGGGTTTGGGGGGTTCCCTCTGATAGGTCTGCTGTAAATATAAGGGGTGCTCCTTTGTATGTGATTTCCTTCTTTGATCTTGCTGCTTGCAGTATTGTGTCTCTATCTGTGGCATCCATCATTCTGACTATGATATTCCTTGGTGTCTTTTTGCTAGGGTCCTTCTGGTTCCTTTGATCTGGATGCCCACATTTTCCAGCTCTGGGAACTTCTCAGCAATATCTTTAACTGTAATTATTTCATTGGGGTTACTTCCTTAACTTTCAGGTACTCTGATGATAGTTATGTTGTTCCTCTTCAGATCCTCCCCTAAGATTCTCATTCACCCTAGAGATACTTTGAGATCTTTTCCCATTGTTGTTGTTGCCTGTATACTTCCTGCAGCTCATCTTCTAGCTCACTGATTTTGTCTTTAGCTGTAGCCATTCTACTGCTGAGGGCACCCGCTGAGTTTTTTATTTCCTCTATTGAAACCTTTATTAGTGACAGTTCTGTCTGTAGCTTTCTAATTTTTGTTCTCATTTCTTCCTGTATTTTATTGGCGGTGCATTTCACTGTTTCTTTCATGTCCTCCATTAATTTACTGAATGCCTGTTCCACTATTACCTTATGTTCATTGAACATCTTCAATATTTCATCTCTGAATTCTTTTTATTTTATTTATTTATTTTTAAATTTTTAAGATTTTTATTTATTTATTTTTTATAAGTTTTTTTACGAGTGAATCACTGTGAGATAAAGTTACAGACTTACAAGTTTTCATGCCTACGTTTCAGTCATACAATGATCGAGTACCCATCCCTCCACCAGTGCCCATTTTCCACCACCAATGGTCCCAACATTCCTCCCACCATCCCCACCCTGTCCCCTTTACCCCCCACTTCCACCCCCCAGGGTATGTGGCAGGGAATTTACTTTTGTTCTCTCTCTTTTTTGGGGTGTTGTGATTTGCTACAGAGGGATTAAGTAGGCATCATGTTCAGTCCATAGTCTATTTTCAGCCCGTATCTCCCATCCCTAGTGGGCCCAACTTAGCACCCTTTGCTTGGTGATCCCTTCTCTATCAGAGCTACTTCTTCACATAGCATGTGAGGTCAGCTTCCAAGCTGTGGAGTACTCCTCTTGATACTTATCTCTACTATTCTTGGGTGTTAGTCTCCCATTCTGTTACTTTATATTCCACAAATGATTGCAATCTTTCTATGTCTGTCCCTCTACTTCTGACTCATTTCACTCAACATGATACTTTCAATGTTGATCCACCTATATGAAAATTTCATGAATTCATCTTTCCTAACAGCTGCATAGTATTCCATTGTGTAGATGTACCAAAGTTTCTTTAACCAGTCATCTGTTCTCGGGCACTCGGGTTTTTTCCAGATTCTGGCTATTGTGAACAGTGCTGCAATGAACATATAGGTGCAGATGTCACTTTCATAATACTTTTTTACATCTCCAGGATATATTCCCAGAAGTGGTATTGCTGGGTCAAATGGGAGCTCAATTTATAATTTTTTGAGATTCGTCCATACTGTTTTCCAAAAGGGCTGAACCAGTCGGCATTCCCACCAGCAGTGAAGGAGAGTCCCTTTCTCCTCGCATCCGAGCCAACACTGGTCGCTTTTGTTCTTTTAGATGTGGGCCAGTCTCTGTGGTGTGAGGTGGTATCTCATTGTTGTTTTGATCTGCATCTCCCTGATAATTAGTTATGAAGAGCATTTTATCATGTGTCTTTCAGCCATTTGGATTTCTTCCTTGAGAAAGTTTCTGTTTATTTCATCACCCCATTTTATGATGGGGTTGGATGTTTTCTTCTTGTGGAGTTCAACCAGTGCCTTGTAAATCCTTGATATCAACCCCTTATACAATGGGTATTGGGTGAATATACTTTCCCATTTAATAGACTGTCTTTGTATTCTGGTCACTGTATCTTTTGAGGTATAGAGGCTTCTCAGTTTAAGGTAGTCCCATTTGTTTATCTCTTTTTCCACTTGCCTGGTCAGTGATGAATCCTCTTTGAAGATACCTATAGCTTCAATGTCATGGAGGGTTTTGCCAACCTTGTCCTCAATGTACCTTACGGATTCTGGTCTAATGTTGAGGTCTTTAATCCATTTTGATATGACTTTTGTGCATGGTGTTAGGTGTATGTCTGAGCCCATTTTTTATGTGTAGCTGTCCAGTATTTCCAGCACCATTTGTTAAAGAGGATTTCCTTGCTCCAGTTCACATTTCTCGCTTTTTTATCAAAGATTAGATGATCATATGTTTGAGGGTGTGTGTAGGGATATTTTACCCTGTTCCATTGGTGGGCTGCTCTGTCTTTGTTCCGGTACCATGCAGTTTTAATTATTATCGCTTTGTAATAGAGTTTGAGGTTGTGGAAGGTGATGCCTCCCATCTTCTTTTTCCACAAAATTCCTTTAGCTATTCGTGGGGGATTGTTGTTCCATATAAATTTTAGAAATGTTTGGTCCACTTCCTTGAAGAATGTCATGGGTATCCTGATAGGGATCTCATAGAATCTGTATAATGCTTTGGGAAGTATTGCCATTTTAACAATGTTAATTCTCCCAATCCATGAACAGAGGATATGCTTCCATTTCCTTGTGTCCTCCTTTTTTTGTGAAGTAACATTTTGTAATTTTCTCTGTACAAGTCCTTCACCTCTTTAGTTAAGTTGATTCCAAGGTTCTTGGTTTTCTGAGGCATGATTGTGAACGGGGTTCTTTTTTCATATCACTTTCTTCTCTCTCATTATTTGTATATGGGAAAGCCATGGACTTTTGGATATTGATTTTATAGCCTGAGACTTTACTATATGAGTCTATTGTCTCGATAGCTCTGCAAGCATATCTCAAGAAGAAAGGGACCACATAAGTAACCTGACCTCACAGCTCAAGTCCTTAGGAAAGGACCAACAATAGGAGCCTGAATCAGGCAGAAGGGAAGAAATAATAAAATTTATGGCAGAAATCAATGATATGGAAACCCAAAAATCAATACGAAAGATCAATGAATCAAAATGCTGGTTCTACCGATGCGAAGATCCTCAACAAAATACTAGCAAATAGGATCCAACAACTCATCAAAAAGATCATACATCACGACCAAGTGGGATTCATCCCAGGGATGCAAGGATGGTTTAACATTCGGAAATCAATCAACATAATCCAGCATATCAACAAAAGTAAAGATAAAAACCATATGATCATATCAATAGATGCAGAGAAAGCATTTGACAAGATCCAACATCCTTTCATGATGAAAACCCTCGCCAAAATGGGGTTTGGAGGAACTTTCCTCAAGATAGTCGAAGCCATCTATCACAAGCCTACGGCAAGCATTATCCTCAACGGGGAAAAACTAAGGGCCTTTCCTCTGAGATCAGGCACAAGACAAGGATGCCCACTCTCACCACTCCTCTTCAATATAGTACTGGAAGTACTTGCGATCGCTATTAGACAAGAAAAAGAGATTAAGGGCATCCAGATAGGAAGGGAAGAAATCAAACTCTCACTATTTGCAGACGACATGATACTATATCTAGAGAAGCCTAAAACCTCTACTAAGAAACTCTTAGAAACAATAGACTTATACAGTAAAGTTGCAGGCTACAAAATCAATACCCAAAAATCCATGGCCTTCATATATGCAAACAATGAGGCAGAGGAAAGGGACATGAAAAAAGCAATCCCATTCACAATCGTGCCCCAGAAAATCAGGTACCTCGGAATCAGCTTAACCAAGGAAGTAAAAGACCTTTACAAAGAAAACTACATAACGCTACTCCATGAAATCAAAGAGGACATGAGGAAATGGAAACATATACCCTGCTCGTGGATAGGGAGAATCAATGTTGTCAAAATGGCAATACTCCCTAAAGCATTATACAGATTCAATGCGATCCCTATAAGTATACCCATGACATTCTTCAAAGAAATGGATCAAGCAATCCTAAAATTCATATGGAATAACAAACGTCCAAGGATAGCTAAAACAGTTCTTGGGAAAAAGATGATGGGAGGCATCACCATCCCCAACCTCAAACTTTACTACAAAGCAGTAACAATTAAAACAGCATGGTACTGGAACAAAGGCAGAGCCGTAGACCAATGGAACAGGGTGGAATATCCCTACACACAACCCCAAATGTATGACCATCTAATCTTTGATAAGGGAGCAAGAGATGTGAAGTGGAGCAAGGAAAGCCTCTTTAACAAATGGTGCTGGCACAACTGGACAACCACATGCAAAAAAATGGGTTTAGACCTTGACCTGACACCATGCACAAAAGTCAGATCAAAATGGATTAAAGACCTCAACATTAGACCACAAACCATAAGGTACATTGAAGACAAGGTCGGCGAAACCCTCCACGATATTGAAGATAAAGGTATCTTCAAAGGTGACACGGAACTAAGCAATCTAGTAAAAACAGAGATCAACAAATGGGACTACATTAAACTAAAAAGCTTCTGCACCGCAAGAGATACAGTGACCAGAATCCAAAGACTATCCACAGAATGGGAAAGGATATTTACACAATACCCATCAGATAAGGGGTTGATATCAATGGTATATAAAGCACTGGTTGACCTCTACAAGAAGAAAACATCCAACCCCATCAAAAAATGGGGCGAAGAAATGAACAGAAACTTTACCAAGGAAGAAATACGAATGGCCAAAAGGCACATGAAAAAGTGCTCTGCATCACTAATCATCAGAGAGATGCAGATCAAAACAACTTTGAGATACCACCTCACACCACAGAGACTAGCACACATCCAAAAGAACAAAAGCAACCACTGTTGGAGAGGATGTGGGGAGAAAGGGACCCTTCTTCACTGCTGGTGGGAATGCCGACTGGTTCAGCCCTTCTGGAAAACAATTTGGACGACTCTCAAAAAATTAGATATTGAATTCCCATTTGACCCAGCAATACCACTGCTGGGAATATATCCCAGAGAGGCAAAAAAGTACAATCGAAACAACATCTGCACATGTATGTTCATCGCAGCACTGTTTACAATAGCCAGAATCTGGAAAAAACCCGAATGCCCCAGAACGGATGACTGGTTGAGGAAACTTTGGTACATCTATACAATGGAATACTATGCAGCTGTTAGAAAAAAGGAGGTCAAGAATTTTGTAGTCAAGTGGATGGGCATGAAAAGTTTCATGCTGAGTGAAATGAGTCAGAAAGAGAGAGACAGACATAGAAAGATTGCACTCATCTATGGTATATAGAATAACAGAGTGGGAGACTAACACCCAAGAACTGTAGAAATAAGTACCAGGAGGCTGACTCCATGGCTTCGAGGCTGGCCTCACGTTCCGGGGAAAGGTCAACTCAGAGAAGCGATCACCAACTACATTGTAGTCGAAGGCCATGTGGGGGAAGGGAGTTGCGGGCTGAATGAGGGCTAGAGTCTGAGCACAGCGGCCACTCAACACCTTTCTTGCAAACCACAACAGCTAATTAGAGAGAGAAAACAGAAGGGAATGCCTTGCCACAGTGGCAGGGTGGGGTGGGGGGGAGATGGGATTGGGGAGGGTGGGAGGGACACTGGGTTTACGGGTGGTGGAGAATGGGCACTGGTGAAGGGATGGGTTCCAAACTTTGTATGAGGGAAGTATAAGCACAAAAGTGTATAAATCTGTAACTGTACCCTCACGGTGATTCTCTAATTAAAAATAAATAAATTTAAAATAAAAACAAAACAAAACAAAAAACAAAATGCTGGTTCTTTGAGAAAATAAAAAGGATTGATAAACCACTAGCAAGACTCACAAAGACGTCCAGCAGCTGCCCAGCCCTGCCTCCTGTCACCCCGCCTCCCTGCCTGGCTCCCTAATACGGCCCCTGTCTCAAGGTAATAGGACCACTCCTTGAAACACGCCTCTGGGTCCCCGTCTGTTCCCATGTGGCTGTCCGGACCTGAGTCGTCCAGCAGCCACCCAGCCCCGCCTCCTGTCACCCTGCCTCTCTGTCTGGCTCCCTAATATGGCCCCTGTCTCCAGGTAATCCCAAGAGGATACTGGGGTCGTGGCCTGTATCTGGGGGGGGTGGTCTAAAAAAGAGAGTCACGTTTTGCTGGAGCTCTGCCACAGTTATTACTTCTTGCTTTAGAACAGTAGGTATAGTCTGTTTCTTTCAAAATCACCCTAGCCATCTCAATCATTCTATGCAAAATAGCCCATTAGCTTATTCTAACTTCACAAAAACTATCAGTGAATAATAGAAGCTGGGCAAAACCTTCGTAAAGAGAAGATAGCCTTAAGCCTTCACTAGAGGCCCCACATCAATCAGGAAGACCACCTGAGAGTAAGGAAGAACTCTAGAATAGAAACAAGGCTGCCATCAGAAATAGCACAATCAGAGCGCCCCCTTCCCCACAGCAAGAGGGAATAGGAAAAGACAACTACAAGGATCCAACTCTATACTTCCATAACAATATGAAGAAACAGCAAAAATCCCCTCCACGAAGAGAGGGAGAAGATAAGATTCCAGAAACCTCAACAGGGGCTACTCACATCTACGACCTCTCAGATAAAGAATTCAGAGAGGGGGGCTGGAGCAATAGCACAGCGGGAAGGGCATTTGCCTTGCACACAGCCAACCTGGGTTCAATTCCCAGCATCCCATATGGTCCCCTGAGCACCGCCAGGAGTGACTGCTGAGTGCAAAGCCAGGAGGTAACCCCTGTGCATTGCCAGGTGTGACCCAAAAAGCAAAAAAAAAAAAAAAAAAGAATTCAGAGAGGAAAACTTAAGGACAGTTGCCATACTCCAACCAACCATGGAACAAACATCCAATAAATTAAGGGAGGATATGAATGAAGCATTGGAATGGTCTACCAAAAAATGCAGGAAGAAATGAGAGCGGAAATTTCAAAGCTACGGACAGAAGTCACACAAATAAAGGACTCTATAGATGAATTAAAAATCTCCTCAACAGTAGAATGACTACAGCCGAAGACAGAATCAGTGAGCTTGAATATGAGCTGCACAAAGCTAACAGACAACAACAAATCATGGCAAAAGACCTCAAAATGGCTTTAGAGAGAATCAGAGTCCTTGGGGATGACTTCAAGAGGAACAACATAAGAATCATTGGAGTACCAGAACCACAGGGAAGTAAACCCAATGGAAAAAAACACAGTGAAAGACATCATTGCTAAGAAATTCCCAGAGCTGGAATAGGCAAGCATTCAGATCCAAGGAGTCCGAAAAGTACCAGCAAAAAGAGACCCGAATAAAAAGACTCCAAGACATATCATAGTTAGAATGACGGATGCTGTGGAAAGAGACACAATTCTGCAAGCAGCAAGGCCAAAGAATGAAATCATATACAGAGGAGCAGCCCTCAGATTTACAGCAGACCTGTCAGAGGAAACCCTCCAGCCCAAGACAATGGTGAGACATAGTGAAAAAACTCAACGAAATGAATGTCTCACCAAGAATACTTTATCCGGCTAAAATCTCACTCAAACTCGAAGGAACCATATACTATTTCTCGGATAAACAGCAGCTCAGGAACTTCATAGACTCAAAACCAAACTTAAAAGAAGGTCTGAAGGGGCTATTGTACGAAAAGGAGGAACCCCATAAAAACAACAAACCCCACAGAAAGATGACACAAAACCCCATCACAATAATCTCTCTGAATTTCAACGGCCTAAATGCACCTATCAAGAGACACAGAGTGGCAAAATGGATCCGGAAATTAAACCCAACATTCTGCTGTTTACAATAAACACACCTGAACAGTCAGAGCAAACACAGACTCAAAGTCAAAGGATGGAAAACAATCCTGCAGGCAATCAACAACCTCAAAAAAGCTGCAGTGGCCATACTAGTATCGGACAACATAGATTTCAGGTTGAAAAAGAATAGAAGGGACAGTGAAGATCATTTTTATTTATCAAGGGATATATGTACAACTGGAGGAAATCACATTCTTAAAAGTATATGCACCTAATGAATAACCAGCTAAATACTTAAAACAAGTCTTAACAAACTTTAAAGAGGACATCACTAACAGCACAAGAGTAGTCAGAGACTTCAATGCTGCCTTATCACCTCTGGATAGATTGACAAGAACAAAACTCAACAAGGAAACAGTGGCTCTGAAAGAAGAAATGGAAGAGAGAGGCCTAATAGACATATACAGGGCTTTACACCCCAAAAAGAAAGAATACACATTCTTTTCCAGTGCACACGGAACATTTTCCAAAATCGACCATGTACTGGGTCCCAAAACATAATTCAATAGAATCAGAAAAATAGAAATTGTATCAACAACCTTTTCAGACGACAATGCACTGAAGATAGAAGCTAACCACACACAGACACGGAGAACCAAAATAAACACCTGGAAATTAAACAATTCAATGTTGAACAATGAGTGGCTCAGGAAGGAAATAAAGGAAGAAATAAAGGATACCTAGAAACAAATGAGAATGATAACACGAGCGACCAAAACATATGGGACGCAGCTAAAGCCATGTTAAGGGGAAAATTTATAGCTCTGCAAGCATTCCTCAGGAAGGAAGAAAGGGCCTACATAGATACTTGACTTCACAACTCAAGATCTTAGAAAAGGACCAGAAATAGGAACTCAAACCAGAGTGAAGGAAAGAAATAATGTAAGCTAGAGCAGAAATTAATGACATGGAAACTCAGAAAACAATTCAAAAGGTCAATGAAACCGAGCTGGTTCTTTGAGAAAATAAAAAAAATATTGATAAACCGCTAGCAAGACTCACAAAGAAAGAGAGAGAACCATAATAAACTGAATCAGAAATGAGTAGGGGGACATCAGAACAGAAACCAATGAGATTCAAAAGATCATTAGAGACTACTTTGAAGGTCTGTACGCCACGAAACAAGAGAACCCGAAAGAAATGGATTAATTCCTTGATTCCTACAATCTCCCAAGACTGAACCAAGAAGACCTGGAATACTTGAACAGACCCATTAATATCAAGGAAATTGAAACTGTAATCAAAAGTCTCCCCAAAAACAAAAGCCCAGGTCCAGATGGATTCACTGGTGAATTCTTCCAAACATTTAAAGAGTATCTGCTGCCAGTTCTCCTAAAGCTTTTCCAGGAAATTGAAAGAACAGGAACTCTCCCAAACAGTTTCTATGAGGCACATATCTCCCTAATACCAAAAGCAAACAAAGACACCACTAACAAAGAAAATTACAGACCAATATCCCTGATGAACACCGATGCGAAGACCCTCAACAAAATATTAGCAAATAGAATGCAACAACTCATCAAAAAGATCATACACCACGACCAAGTGGGATTCATCCCGGGGATGCAAGGATGATTTAACATTTGGAAATCAATCAACATAATCCATCATATCAACAAAAATAAAGATAAAAATCATATGATCATATCAATAGATGCAGAGAAAGTATTTGGTAAGATCCAACATCCGTTCATGATGGAAACTCTCACCAAAATGGGTTTTGGAGGAACTTTCCTCAAGATAGTTGAAGCCATTTACCGCAAACACATGGCAAGCATTATCCTCAATGAGGAAAAACTAAGGGCCTTTCCTCTAATATCAGGGACAAGACAAGGATGCCCACTCTCACCGCGTCTATTCAAGATAGTACTGGAATTACTTGCAATAGCTGTTAGGCAAGAAAAATACACTAAGAGCATCCAGATAAGAAAGGAAGAGATCAAACTCTCACTATTCACAGATGATATGATAGTATATCTAGAGAAGCCTAAAACCTCTACTAAGAAACTCTTAGAAACAATAAGCCTGTACAGTGAAGTCACAGGCTATAAAATCAATACCCAAAAATCCATGGCCTTCCTATATGCAAACAATGAGACAGAGGAAATGGACATGAAAAAAGCAATCCCATTCACAATCATTACCCAGAAAATCAATCACCTTGGAATCAGCTTAACCAAGGAAGTAAACGACCTCTATAAAGAAAACTATGCAATTTTACTCATGAAATAAAAGAAGACGTGAGGAAATGGAAACATATTCCCTGCTCATGGATAGAGAGAATCAACATTGCCAAAATGGCATTATGTCCCAAAGCATTATACAGATTCAATGCGATCCCTATAAAGATACCCATGAAATTCTTCAAAGAAATGGATCAAGCTATCCTGAAATTCATATGGAACAACAAATGCCCATGGATACCTAAAACAATTCTCGGGAAAAAGATGATGGGAAACATCACCATCCCCAACCTTAAACTTTACTACAAAGCAGTAACAATTAAAACATCATGGTACTGGAATAAAGGCAGAGCTGCAGACCTGGGACAGGGTGGGATATCCCTACACACAACCCCAAATGTATGATCATCTAATCTTTGATAAGGGTGCAAGAAATGTGAAGTGGAGCAAGGAAAGCCTCTTTAACAAATGGTACTGGCATAACTGGACAACCACATGCAAAAGAATGGGCTTAGATCTCGACATGACACCATGCACAAAAGTCAGATCAAAATGGATTAAAGATCTCAACATCAGACCACAGTCCATAAGGTCCATTGAAAACAAAGTCACCAAAACCCTCCACGATATTGAAGATAAAGGTATCTTCAAAGATGACACAAAACTGATGAACCAAATGGAAACAGAGATAAACAAATGGGACTATATTAAACTAAGAAGATTCTGCACCACAAAAGATACAGTGACTAGAATACAAAGGCAATCTACAGAATGGGAAAGAATATTCACCCAATATCTATCTGGTAAGAGGTTGATATCAATGGTATATAAATCACTGGTTAAACTATATAAGAAGAAAACATCCAACCCCATCAGAAAATGACCGAAGAAATTAACAGAAACTTTCCCAAAGAAGAGACACGAATGGGCAAAAGGCAAATGAAAAAATGCTCTTCATCACTAATCATCAGGGAAATGCAGATCAAAACAACTATGAGATACTACCTCACACCACAGAGAATGGCACACATCCAAAAGAACAAAAGCAACTGCTGTTGGAGGGGATGTGGAGAGAAAAGGACCCTTCTCCATGGTTGGTGGTAATGCCGACTTGTTCAGCCCTTCTGGAAAACAATATGGTCGCTTCTCAGAAAGTTAGAAATTGAGCTCCCATTTGACCCAGCAATACCACTTCTGGGAATATATCCCGGAGAAGCAAAAAAGTATAGTCGAAATGACATTTGCACTTATATGTTCATCGCAGCACTGCTTACAATAGCCAGAACCTGGAAAAAACCCGAGTGCCTGAGAACAGATGATTGCTCAAAGAAACTTTGGTACATCTATACAATGGAATACTATGCAGCTGTTAGAAAAGATGAAGTCATGGATTTTGCTTATAAGTGGATCAACACAGAAAGTATCATGCTAAGTTAAATGAGTCAGAAAGAGAGAGACAGACATAGAAATATTGCACTCATCTGTGGAATATAAAATAACAGAGTAGGAGACCAACACCCAAGAATTGTAGAAATAAGTACCAGGTGGTTGGCTGCATGGCTTAGAAGCTGGTCTCACATTCTGGGGGAAGAGGCAGTTCAGATAGAGAAGGGAACATCAAGGAAGCTCTGGTTGGAGTACCCGCTCGGGAGGGGAGATGCTTGCTGATAGTAGACTATAGATTAAACACGATGGCCACTCAATACCCCTATTTCGGACCACAACACCCAAAATGGATAGAGAGAGATTGAGAACTAAATGGAATGCCCTTGCCATAGAGGCGGGGGTGGGGCGGTAGTGAGGGAATGGGATTGGGAGGTGGGAGGGATACTGGTTTCACTGGTGGTGGAGAATGGACACTGGTCGAGGGAGCGGTGCCTGAACATTGTATGAGGGAAACACAAGTATGAAAATGTTCAAATATGTTACTGTACCCTCATGGTGACTCACTAAATAAAACATAGAAAAAATTTAAAAAGTATAAAAAGAGCTCACAAATAAAGAGAGAGAGAAGAGTCTAATAATCCAAATCAGAAATGAAAGGGGGAATGTTACAACAGAAACCAAAGAAATTCAAAAGATCATCAGAGACTACTTCAAAAGTCTGTACACCACAAAACTAGTTATTTTGTCCTATAGTTTATTATATTCACACACAGCAGAGCCTGGCAAGCTCCCTGTGGCATATTCAATATGCCAAATACAGTAACAATTACGGGTCTCATTTCCCTGACCCTGAAAGAGCCTCTAATATGGCACTGTTTGGAAGGATGAGTAAGGAGAAGCTGCTAAAATCTCAGAGCTGGGATGAATGGAGATGTTACTGGTGCCCGCTCGAGCAAAAAAAAAAAAACAATGGGATGACAGTGCTCCAGTGCTCCAGTGCTAACATGAAATTATGTCTATTACTGATGTTTTAAGCTTGCAAAATAGAATTACACAGAGTTTATTACTAATCTTCCTACGTGGAAAGAATTTTATATCAGCATTTAGATTTACTGACAGTTTTTAATAACAAATAAAATGCTTAAATAGTTTATAGAATATTTCTGAGTCATTGCCACAGGATATTATCTGAATAAGTATTTCCTTGAATTTTTACTACTTTATTTGAATTCTGGGGAGCTACTGACTGTTGAAGTAGTTGAAAGGAATCAAGAATGGTTCACTGCTTTTGTTTATCTTCCATGACTGTAAACTCTACCACTTCAAAAGTTAGCATACTGTGAGGCCAGCATATATGTAACAGACACAACTTCTAAACTTTTTCCCTCTACATTGTCTCTGCAGTTTCCAACAAGCTGTCATAATAAGGTCACAGTACTGGCTCAGCCTTATGTTAACAACTTTCGAAAGTTGAAATAGAATTCTCTTGGGAAGGGCACACAGCAGTGCTCTGCATGTGAACAATAAATACATATAAATAAAAAGGAAGGAAATAAGATCAACACAGTTTTCCTGTGTTGGGTATACACTCTGCTGTTGGTTAAGACTGTGGAATATTAATTATAAAGTAAAAGAATATTGAGATGAAAGGGATAGATTAAGCATCAATGTTGTTTTTCAATGCAATTGAAACATTAATCTCTCCACTGGCCTAATTTATCTGATAATAGGTCTATTGCTAAACATATTTCAAGAAAGACTCAGTTCCTAGACAATTCTTTGTATAAAATAGATTTTAAGTGAGATAATGTAGGATGATTTGTCAAACCCAGTGAATTTTGTGCTTTTAGTTCAAATAGGAAAACAAATCTGAACACTTAAGCACTGCTAGGAAATCTCTGAGTTATAGCATTACTGGCTAGTCATGCCATGTTATGATATCGTATGGATATATGAAATCTTCAGAGTCGATGAAGCTGAAACCAAAAGTGGAGATAAATGAAATGGTAGAGAAAGTGTGTTTGTAGGGGGTGGTGGTGGTGGTGGTAATTCATATAAAGTAAGCAATGAACAGAAGAAGTAAAAGTGAGTTTTGGTAAATAAGAAGTTTATTTTGAGGGACATAATATTCATTCTCTCACCAAATACTATCCGAAATAAAACTAAAAACATGGAACTTTTGGCAAAGGATTTCTTTGTCATCAGTTATTTTTAACTTGGGTAATAACACACAAGTCCATAACTTGACTATTCCATGTAGTCTTGTCTCCCACAATCTATATTTCTTTTTTTAAAGGTTAAATAGTCCCTCAGATCCTAAGTGTTTATTTGTCTGCAGTGTAAGAATCAATAATAGTAATCATGATATCAGATATTCAAGTAAAGTTCAAATATTCAGTAGCCTGTTTTACTATGTTAACATATTGTAGAAAGTCTTGAACATATAGAGATTAAAATTTAAACTGCAACCAGTAAGTCCACATATGTATGATCTAAGCACTTTGCGCATTGCTCTACAGCTGTCTCTAATGATTAAAAATAAGAAAGCATGTAAATTGTAAAGAGAAGTGGTAAAATAAACTTTAGCACATCCTATCTCTGAAAAAATGTATCAAAACACAATTCACAGTGATTTCTAGGGAAATAAAAATAATAAATGAAAACAAATAATTTGTACAAATACCGTTTTGGTCTCATTTTATCTAGAATAGTCTATTTATGCCAATATTGTTACCAGTGCTCACCCTTTCCATCTCAAAAATATCCTTTTTAAAAAAACTTTTTATTAGTGAATCACAGTGAGGTACAGTTACAGATTTACTTTTCGATCACTGATGTATTATGAAATAATTGGTAATAAATGAGATCTGAGGGATGGGTACTTGAGCATTGCATGACTCCCACAATCTATATTTCTTATCAATAATTTAATAATACATCAATGACCCAAGCTCACCAGCAAAGGACACAAAGAACTGGATCAGAAACAAGACCCAGTCTTCTGCTTTTTACAAGAGATTCACTTCAATTTCAGTCACAATTATTGACTCAAAGTAAAACATTTTAAACAAATCATACTAAAAATGGCTACTTAAAAAAAGGCAAAGGTGGTCCAAGTTATATTATAAAAATTAGATTTATTTATTTATTTTAAATTTTTTAATAAAAATAGATTTAAAAGTAAAAACATGTAAGAAGAGGTATAGTGATAGACATAAGATAATTAAGGACCAATACTTCAAGAGGACTTACTCACTACCATATATTCTCCAAATGAAGGGGTATCAAAATTTGTAAGGAGACATCCAAAATGCATAGTAGTAGTAAATGACTATACCACTTCAGTGTCACCATTGAATAGGCGAACCAGACAGTAAATCAATATGGAAACAATAACCTTAAATGAGGAGTTGACAGCACTGTTCTTAATAGACACTTTTAAGGCTTTTAATCTCAAATATGTCAAATTCATATTCTTCTCTGGTTCACTCCTGAGGATAGACCACACGCTGAGACACAAAATATATATTAATAAATTATTAAGTAATAAAAAAATTAAATAAATTTTTTAGATCTCAATGGAATAATATGGAGCATGAACCATAGAACAAGAAATAATAAACCTCTAGAGATCAAATAGCATACAATAGAATTACTATAGGTCAGTGAGGAGAATTAACGGAAAGGAAAATTAAAATATTTCTGGAAACAAATGAGATATATACTGAAATATTTGGGACGCAGCAAAACCAACACTAAGGGGGGGATAGCTCCTATCAATGCAGGTTCATGAGGGAGAAGGGAAAATCTCAATCTAAACTTCATAGTTGAAAAATTAAAAATCATGGTACTGATGAGATGGTAAAGCTGCCAGGGTGCTTGCCTCGCACTCAGTCAACTGGGTTCAGTATCCGGCATCCCAACACTCCATAGGGTGCTCCAGGCCCCACTGGGAGTGATCTTTGAGTCAGAACCAGGAATAAGCCCTAAACATAGCCACATGTGTCTCAAAGGCCCCCTAAAAATTGAGAAATAGAAGAATAAATGAAATCTAAATTCATTAGAATACAGGAAATTTTAGAAATTAGTGTGGAAATAAATGATATAGAAATTTAAAAAGACAGTATAAGTAACCAATGAAACTAAGAACTAGGAAAAGAAAAGCATGATTGGGAACGTCTTAGCTCGGCTCATGAAGAAACAGAGAAATTCTAGTGAGAAAGATCAGAAAGGAAAGGAAACATGTTACTACAGATATTATGGAAAAACAACAGATCGTTGACTTTAATGGTTGCATGCTCTGATTTGACTCTATTGATAAGAAAAAAAAAGCAAAAATAAACAAGATTGTATCACAAACTATCATTAAAAAGAAATTACATCTTTGATGTCATTAAAAAGAAATGATGGGCCCTTTTGGCGCGGCTGCCGCTTGAGCATGATCGAAGAGCCCAAAAGAGCTCCTTTGGACACCAGCAGCCCACTGAAATACTTCCAGAATGTGAACTGAGAGCTTACGCCAAGCTGCGACAATGGGAGCCGGGTATTTCTCTATTTTTTTTAACCTCTCTCTCAACCCCATCCTCCTGAGCACAGCACAGCTTCCACCGCTTTTTGAGCACAAAATGGAGACGCCGAGCCAGATCTCTCTAGGTTTTTCCATCTTATGAGCACCATAAAAGGGTAAAAGTTTGCAGTGATGTAATTTCTGGCTGTACTTTCCCTGGACTTTATACAGAAACCCAAAACCGCACGGCCGCAGCTGCGGCCGCACAACCTAATGTCATCTAATCATCAGCAATATGAAATGGTTCCTTTTTAATGGGTCAGACTTTGGGGAGAAATCCTGACAAGAATAATAAGTCTTTTGTTGAAATATTGAAGGCAATAAAAGTGGTAGCCATCTCTCTAGACTGAACTAAGCCATATCCCCACGCCGGCTGAGGAGAAGAAATATCCTTCTTTCTCGGGAAGAAACGCAGCATGGCGTTAACCATAGTATGATGTCCATTAAGCAGACACGGACCTGGTGGCGTGGGAATGGGATATAAGGGTAAAAAAATTATTAGGTACATGGAACAGTGGGACGCTGGTGGAATCTCGAGCCAGGGCCGATACCAGCGCACTACTTTTGGTTCCAGAAACTGCTTGCAGACATTCTACTAGACTATCAACTAAGCCATAGCCCCACGCCGGCTGATGACGGGAAATAACCATCTTTCTCGGTTTTTTTCCCTTTGTCAGGCAGCATGGCGATTACTAAGCAGGCATGAACTCGGTGGCACGGGACAAGGGGGAAAAAAATAAGTTGTGTAACAAAGAGAGGGAATTAATATCTTTACATTCTAAGCAATGGAAAACTAACTATCAAATGCTTCCTTGGCAGTAGGACTGTCTTTTACTGTTTTGGGGAAACTCCAGCAACAATAGTGAGTTATGTGTTGAAACATGGAATGTAATCAAGATAAAGCGTAAACGAAGTGAAATTTATCACTTACAAGGGTGGGGACTGGGGGAGCGGGAGGGGGCGGGAGGTATACTAGGGTGGTTGGTGATGGAATATGGGCACTGGTGAAGGGAAGGGTGTTTGAGTAATGTATAACTGACATAATCCTGAGAACTATGTAACCTTCCACATGGTGATTCAATAAAATAAAAAATTTAAAAAAAAGAAATGATGGGAAGAAATGTCCTCACATTGCATATCTGTGAAAGAATTAATGTTCATTATATGTAAAGGCCACACAAAGCAACAATAAAAAACCAACAACCCCATAACACAGGGAGAAGAGTTGGACATATAATTTTCCAAATAAGTCTTGTTGTTGACCAACAGGTACCTGAAAAATCTTTAGTGTCACTAGGGAATGCACCTCAAAATGACAAAGCACTACCTTCTCAGAGCAGTGAAAATTGCCTATATCAAGAAGACCGGAAACAATGTAGAAGAAATGGCATTTTCATTCATTGTTGGTGGGAATACAAACTATGTCAGCTGGCATGGAAAATAGTATAGGGATTTATCAAAAATTTAAAAACAGAACTACCATATAATCTTGCAATTCTACTCCTAGGTATCCAGTGAACATTAAAACACTATTTTGGATTAATATATGCAGACCCACATTTATTACAGTGATATTTATATGATATGATATATTTATATATTATGATAGCCTAGAACTGGAAAAAATGTTAATGTCTAAGAAAAAAAAAGTAGAAAGGGATATGTGGTACATATACATACTAGTCCATGACTTAGCCATAAGAAAAGTGAAAACACTGTCTTATGCTATTATTACAGATAAAACTTGAGGGGTCCTGATACATGATATCAGTCAGATAGAAAAAAACAAATACAAGATGATCTCACTCAAATGTGGGATATAAAAATTCAAACAGGGGAACAGATACTGTTCAATGAAAACAAATTAGACTAAGCACAGAATTAAGGTAATCTCTTTTTTCCCCCCACCCAATAAGGTAACCTCTTAAGGTAGGAATAACAGGGTGAAGTATTTAGTAGACTGTGGTAAATGGATTTTGGCAGTCTGGCAGTAGATGTGCTGTGGTAACATGCTCACAAAACATAACATTTAATTCTTTTAAACAAATGTTGCCTTAAAACGTCATCTAATCAGTAAAAACAATGTTCTTATTCTGAAATATATGAATTTTATGTAGAAGACATGCTGGAAGTAATTTCTAATGCAAGAAAACCTTAATACTTTTGTTTCAAAACCACCATCCATTCAAACATTTTTTATAATGTAGTAGTCTGTTAAATTTATTAAAATATATAATTGTTCAAAAGTTTTCCTTATATTGAAATGAAATCATAAGCCCAGAAAATTATACTCATTGTTCTTTGGCTGTTCCTTGGGCACATAGGAAAAAAATTTAATTTCTTCTTGGCATAATGTATGAGGTCAATTATTATGTCCTACATGAGCCTTTTCTCTCCTTTGAGACTTTAGCCACAGCTCAGATAACATTACTTTGAGTTCTGAATTCTCCTACCTTCTTGGACACTCATTGCAGCACTCATTCTAGCCTTCCAAAAATATCATTCATTCTAATAGCTTGGATTTCATGTAAGTTCTGATGAGCTCAGGGTAAAATAGTATAAAATGAATAATTTTGATTATTCTGATACATTACACATTAATGAAGATTAAAGTGGGATAATTTTGGGCAACCTTCTCATTTTGAAGATGAATTAACACAGGCCATGAATCTAAATAATGTTTTTATCTTTAATGTAAATAAAGGCATGTGTAGATTGTTGATCCTTATTAGTCTTATAGAAAATCAAGTCATTTGTTACTATATTTTTAGATTTGTCCTCGATTTATTTCTTCCTTCATAGTAAATTCTAGCTAGAGTTATCCTAGTTCTGTATTTGATAAAATTCAATATTTGTTTCCAAAATTTATCATTCACATATTAGTTTTTTCTCTAGTTTATTGTTATCTATCAAGCTTATTTTTATAATCTTCATGTTGTTTAGATTTAAAAGGAAGCCATATTTTAAAAAATATTCTATTAATATTTGTGAGGTTCTAAAAATATTGGCTGAAAAAAGTCTAAGATTGAAGCAATTAATAGCTGTAGACAGTGGACAAGAAATTCATGTTGTGTTTGTAGGAATAAAAAGGTAAACAGGGGAAGTATTAATATTTTTCAATATACACTTTATAATAGAATTTATTCTAAGCACCCACATGAACAGTAGCTAAAAGAATTCTTACCATCATCCTATAAAGTATTAAATCATAATCATCTATATTTAGTAGTGAAAGTAGTGAGACTTGAAGATGTTATTGGATATTTAGTCTAGCATTATATATGTACATATATATGTATAAATATATATATGGGATTAATGGTGCTGCTGGATTTGAAACCTATGTCAATCTATTTCTGTGTGGCAGAGAAGCAGAGATACACAGTAAACAGCATGGAGAAACTCATTATTTCCCACTCAGTGCAGAGCAAAAGACAATCATTGGCTTCAGGTTTTTCTTTCTTTCTTTGTGTATTTTCTTTGTCTTATTGTAAATTTCTTGAAGTCTATACTTCTTTGTGTGCCTACTACATATTATGAGTTTAATTAATATGTGGCGACTATTGGGAATTGGTATGTGTTTTATATATTGCTATGAATTCTCCATTTATAAATTTTAGAATAAGCTTATTTATTTTAGAATTTGTTTTGTGTGTATATTCTGAAGTTGCTACCTTTCCATATGGATGAATTGTATCAGGATTATTTGGCATATTTCTAGAGAAATCTCGATTAATGTCATAAAGAATTTTGTCTGTTTTTTCCTATGCAAGTTAATGATGAAGCCTAATATAAATTGTTTAAACTCTTTGAATTAATCTTTGTCTGTGATATGAGGTCAGCGTTCAATTTCTTTCCTTTTTTTTTTGCATGTTTTTCTTATGTGGCCGACCCGGGTTCGATTCCACTGCCCCTCTCGGAGAGCCCAGCAAGCTACCGAGAGTATCTCACCCGCACGGTAGAGCCTGGCAAGCTACCCATGATGTATTCAACATGCCCAAAACAGTAACAATAAGTCTCATAATGGAGACATTACTGGTGCCCACTCGAGCAAATCAATGAGCAATGGGATGACAGTGATACAGTGATATAGTGATACAGTGATGCAGTGGCTATTTAGTTTTTCCAGCACCATTCATGCATGAAGCTTTCCTAGTTTCATGAATACATCTGGCTCCATTGTCATAAATTAATTGCCCTTACATCTGAGGGTATATCCTGCACTATCAAGTCTATTGTATTGGTTTTTGGTCTGCCTTTATCCTGGTACCACAACATTTCATTACTACCACTTTATAGTTTAGCTTAAAGCAGTGTTTCTCAACTTGGGCCACGTGCTTCCATGCATAGTCACAGAATATTTGAAGTTGATTCTAGAGTGAAAATTATATAAATTGGAGTGGCATGGGGGCTCAGGGCATGGGAGCAGGGAACCTGTGTGTAGAACAAGAACAAAATAAGGTCATAAGGGGCCTTGTTGGAAAAAGATTCAGGTATAATGGTTTAAAGCCAGGGAATGCAGTGCCTCCCATCTTCTTTTTCTTTTCTTAATTTTCAAACCTATTGGCTTTATTTTCCCCCTAACTTTATTATATTAAAGCACTCTGAGTTACAACCTTTTTCATAGTTGTGTTTTTGGCAAACAATGTTCCATCTAAGCTGGCCTCAAATGCTGGAGGAAAAGGTAGCCCACATAGAGAAGAGAACACCAACTAAAAGGGTATTTGGAGGACAAGCTTGGGTTAGGAGATGTGAACCGAATGTAGACTACAGATCAAACACCATGGCCACTCAAAGCCTCTAGTGCAAACTACAATACCCAAAAGGAAAGAGGGGACAAAAGGGAATGCCCTGCCACAGAGGCAGGGAGGGGTGGTGGTGGGGGTGGTGGGAGGGATACTGGGATCATTGGTGGTAAGAGAATGGGCACTGGTAGAGGGATGGGTACTTAATCATTGCATGACTGGAACTCAAGCAGGAAGGTTTATAAATCTGTAACTGTACCTCACGCTGATTCACTAATAAAAATTTTTTAAAAAACCACAAAAAACAAAAACCAGTGCTCCATCACTGATTCCATTACCAGTGTTAACTTCCTTCCACCTACATTCCCTCTCTAGATAGCAGCCCCTGCCCCAGTCTGCCATCTTGGCTGACAAATTTTATGTTTGGTTATGAACATTTGGGTCTCCTGATTTCAGTGTTGTTGATTTTGAGGTTTGGATATTTGGCTGAATTATTCCTGAACACCACCATTGTACCTGAATCCCCTTGACCCTTCCTCAATTGCTCTCATTTAGCTCTTCTCCCCTTCTCTATTAATTCTTTCCATCTTTTCCCTGCATTCTGCGGACAAGGGTGATTTGGGAATTCCCCCTTTAAACCACTGTATTTTCTCATCCAGCTATTTTTTTTTTAATTAATGAATCAGCGTAAGGTACAGTTACATACTTAGAAACGTTCTCGCCTGCGTTTCAGTCATAAAATGATCGAGTACCCATTCCTCCACCAATGCCCGTTTTCCTCCACCAATAATCCCAGTATCCCTTCCACTACTCCCACTCCCTCCCCCCTCTCCACCCAACCTCTATGGCGGGGCATTCCCTTTTGTTCTCTTTCCTTTTGGGTGCTGTAGTTGCAGTAGAGACAGAGTAGCCATTGTGTTTGATTTATAATCTACATTTGGCAAGCATCTCCCAACCCAAATGGGACCTCTAAACACCCTTTACCTGGTGTTCCCTTCTCTACTAGAGCTGCCTTTTCCCCCAGCATTTGAGACCGGCTTCGAAACCATGGAGTAAACCTCCTGGTCCTTATTTCTACTATTCTTGGGTGTTAGTCTCCCACTCTGATACTTTATATTCCACAGATGACTGCAATCTTTCTATGTCTGTCCCTCTCTTTCTGACTCATTTCACTTAACATGATACTTTCCATGTTAATCCACTTATATGCAAATTTCATGACTTCATCTTTTCTAACAGCTACATAGTATTTCATTGTGTAGATGTACCTGAGTGTCTTTAACCAGTCATCTGTTCTTGGGCACTCAGGTTTTTTCCAGATTTTAGCTATTGTAAACAGTGCACCAGTTACTTTTTTTCATTCTTTACATTTTTTAGGCCATGTGGAGAGTTTTATTCCACACACATTTTAGTAATTTTGGTCTATGTCCTTGAACACAGTCAAGGAAATTTTGGTGGGGATTGTGTTGAATCTGTATAGTGTTCTGGGTAGGAAGTTCATTTTATAATATTAATTCTCTCAACCCATTAATGAAGAACATTACCATACCCTTGTGCTCTTTGGTCTTTCTCCTAATAGTGATTCATAGTTTTCACTAATCTTTCAAATCATTTTTGAAATCAATTTCCAGGTGCTTTCTTTCCACATAAAAGCATAAAAGGGATTTAAAATTTTTCTTTATCTTCTTTGTCTTTGATGGCTTATAAAAACACAACAGATTTCCTTGCATGTTTTTATAGCCTGCCACTTTACTATATAACTTGACTGTTTTAGAAGTTTTTGGTGACCTTTAGCTTTTTTTTTTTTTTTTTTTTTTTGCTTTTCAGGTCACATCCAGCAATGCACAGGGGTTACTCCTGGCTCTACATTCAGGAATTACTCCTGGCGGTGCTGGAGATGCACAGGGGTTACTCCTGGCTCTGCACTCAGGAATTACCCCTGGCGGTGCTCAGGGGACCATATGGGATGCTGGGAATCGAACCCAGGTTGACCGAGTGCAAGGCAAATGCCCTCCCCGCTGTGCTGTTGCTCCAGCCCCCCTTTAGCATTTTCTATGTGTACTATCATGCCTTATGCAAGTAATGATAGTGTGATTTTTTTTATCTTTATTGCTATTTTCTGTGGCTAGAACTTCTAAAACCATGTCTAATAATAGTAGTGAGAGCGGATATCCTTGTCTTGAGTCTGATCTTAAGAAAAGACTTTCAAATGTTTACTTGCCATTGAGTATGATATTAGTTGTGAATCTGTGATAAAAATATTTACTTTAATGAGGTAAATTCCTGTATCCCCATTTATTAAATGTTTATAATAACTTGGTGTTGAACTTACTGACATCAATTTCTATTGATTATATACATTTTATTTGTCTTTTTGATGTGGTTATCTTATAACTGGAATAAATTATACTTGAGTAGGATTTATGTTTTGGTAACTGGATAAGGTGGTCTCCTAAAAGCTTTTTCAAAGAATTAAAATTTCCTTAAATGTCTGGAAAAATTTAAGAAGGGAAGGTTATAGATCTTCTCTGAAAGTCTGGAAGAATTTTCTAGTGAACCTGTCTATACCTGGGCTTTATTTATGGGGAAAATTTTTATTATTATTGTTATACTTTCCATGTGGCAATTTTTCTATTAAGGTTTTATACTTCCTTCTGGTGCATTCTTAGAAGGTTACAGGACTCTAAACAGTTTTCCATTTCTTACAGTTTCTTTAATTTAGTGTCATAAAATTGTTCACATTAATCTTGCATAATTAAAAAATGTGTCCATTATAGCTTCATTTCTGGTGCAATTTATTAAAGTTGTTTTATTATTTTGTTCTTCCTTACTCTGATTTATTCTGTGAATTTGCTTTGACCCTATAATATTTTGTAATATTGTTGTCTCAAGTGCTTGAGTTTTTTCCAGCTTTCTTCTTGTAGTTTATTTGCACTTGTACTGCTATGAGGTCTGAGAAGATACTTGATAGAATGTCAGAATTTATATATTCGTAATTTTGTGAACTCTTGCTTTGGACTCAGCATGTGGTCTATTATGAAGAATGACCCATGTGCACTGGGGAAAAGTGTGCATTCTTTTTTGGGGGAATATAGTGCTCATTCATAACTACAACCCCCCCTGCTCTATTTCTTCCTTTCCTATAATATTTTACTTATTGAACACTTTGTAAAATTTATTTTTATTGAATCTCCTATAGCACTGTAGTCCCGTTGTTCCTTGATTTGCTTGAGTGGCACAAGTAATCTCCATTGTGAGACTTGTTACTGTTTTTTGGCATATAGAATACTCCACGGGGAGCTTGCCAAGCTCTGCCGTGCGGGCGGCATATTCTTGGTAGCTTGCCGGGTTTTCCAAGAGGGATGGAGGAATCGAACCCAGATCAGCCATGTGCAAGGCAAATGCCCTACTCAGTGTGCTATTGCTCCAGTCTCCATGATTGGGTAACAGTCATATAATGTTCCAACACCCATTCCTTCATCAGTGTACATTTCCCACCACCAATATCCCAAATTTCCTTTTCCCCAAACACAGATTCTATTGGCACTTTTTTTCTCCCTCCCTCCCTCAACCCCTCCCCCTCTCCCCCCCCCCCTCTTGCTTGCTTGCTCTTGCTCTCGCTCTCTCTTTCTCCCTCTCACTCTCTCTCCCCCTCTTCTTTTGGGCATTATGGTTTGCAATAGTTACTGAAAGGTTATCGGGTATATCCCTTTACCTATTTTCAATGTCCAGTTCTTGTGTAGAGTGATCATTTCTATTATTGACATACTGACTGGTTCTTTCTCTATCCTAACTGCTCTTTGTCCCACTCCTGAACCCCCACCCCCTACCACCCACCACTTGTGGCAAACTTCCAACTATGGACCAGTTTTCTGGCCCCTGATTCTGGTTGATACACCCAAGAGTAAAAGAAGAATATCAAAGTCTTTTTTTTTCTAACATGTTGCAATTTTAAAAGCCATTTTAAAAGCCTGCTAATAGTTGTTTTTGTATGTCAGTGGTCTTTGACTTGGTGAATATATATTAATAAATGTTGCTTTTTGCTGTATAGATAGCTGTATAATGTATGTTGGTGTCTGCTTCTCATTAGCTTTTTCAGTTTGAAGCCTTTATTTGGCTATAAATAAGGCCATTTCAATATTTTTAAGACTATTGTTTGTTTTCATGAACGTTATTTAGTCTTTTGCATTCAGCCTTTGTTTATCGTGACAGTTCCAATGTATCTCTTGTGAGCAGCAAAAGATTGGATTCATTTTTTAAAAATCTATCTGGTGCTGTACGATGCTGCTGGTGAGCTGAAATTATTGAAATAGGGAGTTTATTACTAACTTTAAAATGAATTATGGGTTTTTTGAGGTTACTTTTTGATTCTTTGTCCTTTTATTTGCTTCCCATATATTTTGATACCTACATTTTATGTTGTGTTCAGGTTTCATTTGTTTCTTTTTATTTGTTCCTTTTAAGCATATTTGTCTTGAGAATAACGTGCCATTTACTCTGAAGTTCTGTGCTTATATCTTCTTGTGAGTTCAAAGCACATGATCTTCACATCTATTACATTAGATACCGTTATTTCTCTCCTTTCCCACATTCTGTGTTTAACTATAATTTCCAGAAAACATTTCCTTGCCTTTCATAGGTTAGAATTCAGTGCTTCTTGCAGTTTTGTGGTGCCATGAAATTCTTTCTCTCTTGTTTGAAAAGCTTTGTGTCACCCCTTCAAGCTTGACTGATAGCCTATTTGGATAAAGTATTCTTGATACTTGTTTCATCCACTGTGCTGGAATATTATACCACTCCTTTCTGAACTGTAGGTTTTCACTTAGCAGCTCCACTGACAGTCTTATGGGGATTCCTTTATATGTAAATTTTTGTTTTACTCTTGTGGCTCTTCATTATATATATATATATATATTATATATATATCTTGACTTTTTTTCTATTTTAATGCAGTAGGATTTATTTTATTAGGAACTTTGAAACTTTTGGGATCTGGTTTCTTATATGTTGAAGTTCTAGGCAATACTTTCTTCCAACTATATTTCTTCCCTAATCTGTCTTCTCTCTCCCTCCTAAACTCTTATCATGACAATGCTATTTTTCTTCAATTTGCCCAAAAGTTTTCTAACATTCATATTGTAAATTATTTTGTTTCTTGTGTTTTTGGATTCTTTCATGCAACTGGTCCTTGAGAAAACTGATTATTTCTTAAAATTATATCATTCTGCTGCTGAACCCAGAGGAGTATTTCATATGTATACATTTAGTAGTCAAATGTATACATTTAATTTTAAACTATAATGAGTTAAACAAATATATAGAGCTTGAAACAATACTCAAATTAAGATACAGAATATTTTATATGCCAATAAACCTCTTTGGCCCTTTTTCTCTTGCCATTAGTCAAGAGATAGTACTGCTTTAATTTCTATTCCTATAAAGTGTTAATGTTTAAAATAATATACAAATGAAGAAATAGTTTTTTATGTCTAAAGTTGTTATTATTATTATTATTATTATTAACTTTTGGGGTCACAACTGGGATGCACAGGGGTTACTCCTGGCTCTGCACTCAGGAATTACTCCTGGTGGTACTCAGGGGACCATATAGGATGCTGGGAATCAAACCCGGGTCTGTGGCATGCAAGACAAATGCCTTACCTGCTGCACTATCAATCCAGCCCCTAAAATTATTATTTTTATACTTAGAATAAAACTTTCTAAGATATATTAAAACCTTTGATATATCTCAGATTGTGTATCAGTAATTTGCTAATTTTTTTAAATCCCAGAGGATTATTTCATAATAGGCATATCCCACAAATTGTTTATTCTTTCTGTCAATTGCATTTCTTTTTATTTTTTTTTATTTTTTTTTTAATTTTTTTTTTATAATTTATTTATTTTTAATTAGAGAATCACCGTGAGGGTACAGTTACAGATTTATACACTTTTGTGCTTATACTTCCCTCATACAAAGTTCGGGAACCCATCCCTTCACCAGTGCCCATTCTCCACCACCCGTAAACCCGGCGTCCCTCCCACCCTCCCCACTCCCATCTCCCCCCCACCCCACCCTGCCACTGTGGCAGGGCATTCCCTTCTGTTCTCTCTCTCTAATTAGCTGTTGTGGTTTGCAATAAAGGTGTTGAGTGGCCGCTGTGCTCAGTCTCTAGCCCTCATTCAGCCCACAACTCCCTTCCCCCACATGGCCTTCGACTACAATGTAGTTGGTGATCGCTTCTCTGAGTTGCCCTTTCCCCGGAACGTGAGGCCAGCCGCGAAGCCATGGGGTCAACCTCCTGGTACTTATTTCTACAGTTCTTGGGTATTAGTCTCCCACTCTGATATTCTATATACCATAGATGAGTGCAGTCTTTCTATGTCTGTCTCTCTCTTTCTGACTCATTTCACTCAGCATGAAACTTTTCATGCCCATCCACTTAACTACAAAATTCTTGACTTCCTTTTTTCTAACAGCTGCATAGTATTCCATTGTATAGATGTACCAAAGTTTCCTCAACCAGTCATCCGTTTTGGGGCATTCGGGTTTTTTCCAGATTCTGGCTATTGTAAACAGTGCTGCGATGAACATACATGTGCAGATGTTGTTTCGATTGTACTTTTTTGATTCTCTGGGATATATTCCCAGCAGTGGTATTGCTGGGTCAAATGGGAGCTCAACCTCTAGTTTTCTGAGAATAGTCCATACTGTTTTCCAAAAGGGCTGAACTAGCCGGCATTCCCACCAGCAGTGTAGAAGGGTCCCTTTCTCCCCACATCCTCTCCAACAGCGGTTGCTTTTGTTCTTTTGGATGTGTGCCAGTCTCAGTGGTGTGAGGTGGTATCTCATGGTTGTTTTGATCTGCATCTCTCTGATGATTAGTGATGCAGAGCACTTTTTCATGTGCCTTTTGGCCATTCGTATTTCTTCCTTGGTAAAGTTTCTGTTCATTTCTTCGCCCCATTTTTTGATGGGGTTGGATGTTTTCTTCTTGTAGAGTTCAACCAGTGCTTTATATACCATTGATATCAACCCCTTATCTGATGGGTATTGTGTAAATATCCTTTCTGCGATCCCTATAAGTATACCCATGACATTCTTCAAAGAAATGGATCAAGCAATCCTAAAATTCATATGGAATAACAAACGTCCAAGGATAGCTAAAACAATTCTTGGGAAAAAGATGATGGGAGGCATCACCCTCCCCAACCTCAATCTTTACTACAAAGCAGTAACAATTAAAACAGCATGGTACTGGAACAAAGGCAGAGCCGTAGACCAATGGAACAGGGTGGAATATCCCTACACACAACCCCAAATGTATGATCATCTAATCTTTGATAAGGGAGCAAGAGATGTGAAGTGGAGCAAGGAAAGCCTCTTTAACAAATGGTGCTGGCACAACTGGACAACCACATGCAAAAAAATGGGTTTAGACCTTGACCTGACACCATGCACAAAAGTCAGATCAAAATGGATTAAAGACCTCAACATTAGACCACAAACCATAAGGTACATTGAAGACAAGGTCGGCGAAACCCTCCACGATATTGAAGATAAAGGTATCTTCAAAGGTGACACGGAACTAAGCAATCTAGTAAAAACAGAGATAAACAAATGGGACTACATTAAACTAAAAAGCTTCTGCACCGCAAGAGATACAGTGACCAGAATCCAAAGACTATCCACAGAATGCATTTCTTTTTAAGTTTTCTAATGTTCTGGGGGTTAGGGGGAGGGTCCTGCCATGAATATTTTAAAATAAGTCTTTTGTTTAGTTTTACTTTCTCTTATCTTGAGAAAATACTTAACAGTGGAAGTTCTGAGTCTAAGCTAGGTTTTTATGATACTAAGAAAGTATTTTTCATAGTGACAGACTATTTTACAATGTCCTCACATGTGCTTGTTCTAAATGCTTTCAGAACTTGTCAATGACTAGTATTATCAGACTGCAATTTTACCTTTTCTGGTGGTGTAAAATGGTACCAAATACTAGTTTAATATACATTTATCTGATTACTATTAAGATTATTTTATGTGCATTTAACATGTTATTTTATGATATGTAAGCTCAATATTTACCTTTATCTCTGTTAGCAATATTTTTCTACTAAATGGTAGGTGTTCAATATTATACAGAGTGCTAATACATCAGATATGTGTTTTGCAAATGTTTTAGCCCAGTGTCTAACTTTTATTCTCATTGTCTTGAAGGTGTTTGGGAAGAACAGAGATTTGATTTTGATGAAATCTAATGCAGGTCATTCCTTATTTTTATTCTTGTACCTAAGAAAATTGTGCCTAATTTAAGGCAATGAAAATTCTCTTATTATTTCTAGAAGCTCTACACATTTAAGCTTCTAATTTTTATAACATATGTGGTAGAAGTTGTGTTCCATTTTTAAAGGGAAGTTATTACACATTTATTTTTATTAAAATAATAGCAAACTTATATGGGGATATATGGAAAAAGGAAAAAATGCTAATTTTATATCTTGACATATGATTTAAAATAAGAAATTTTACTGAAAAAATTTCTACCCAAAATTTTGTAAAAAATTATGTAGAGAGAGATATGGAAGTCCTCCCCCTTAAAACACCTGTGTTCTCTCTTGAACATGTATCTCCCTTTTTCTCTTCTGTCATATTTCTCTAAGTAAATTTCTTTAAATAAACATATTTCCACCTGTATTCTCTCTTAAACATGTATCTCACTTTTACTCTTCTGTCATATTTCTCTAAGTAAACTTCTTTAAATAAACATATTTTACTTTACTTATAAATGTATAAATTTATATATTTTATAGATAATTAAAAATCTGATGATAATAAAAATAATAATCACTGATATTAATCTGACAATGTCATGTGCCAGTGAATAATTTACATGTAGTACTATGTTTGATTCTCTGAATCATCTTTTGATGTACACATTAATTTTCTCATTTTACAAAGAAAGAAACAGGAAAGATTAAATAATTTAAACAGTACCTTATGAATAACAGCACAGATCTCAACATTGAGCTGAGGACAACTTTGAGATGAGTTCTTTTTTATTTTTTCTTCTTTCTTTTTGTTTTGCTGCCACACCCAATGGTGCTCAAGATGTCCTTCTTCCTGTCTCTGGGCTGTTGGATCACTCCTGGTTACTCCAGGGGTTCCAGGGATAGAACCTGGGTTAGCCCATGGAAGTTAAGTCTCTACCAGCTGAATTATCTTTCCAGTCCTGTCATTTTTTTATTATGGAAGTTTTATTGTCCCAAGTGTTGCGATGCATTTGTTTATATTCATCATCATCATCATCATCATCATCATCATCATCATCATCATCATCATCATCCCATTGATCATCAAATTTCTCGAGCAGTCTCAGTAACATATCTATTAGTCTTAGCCCTGAGATTTTAGAAGCCTCTCTTTACTAGTCCTTCCCAACAATGCCGCATTGGAGGCTCTTTCAGGGTCAAGGGAATGAGACCCAGCTTGTTACTGGTTTTGGCATACAAATACACCATGGGGAGTTTTCGAGGCTCCCCCGTGTGGGCAGGAAACTCTCAGTATCTTGCCAAGTTCTGCCAGAGGGAGAAGTAGGCTATAAAAGAAGTAGGCTTCCAGGAGTTTGCTTTTAAATCCGGGAGCTTGCTTTTAAGACATAAAAGCAAGCATTTGTTTATATTATGTATATTTAACTTCAACCAATAAGTGTCTATTTCTAAAGAAACTCAAGACTAGAAGGGAAATTAGAGAATTTTAAAATTATAATTCTTCTTATAGTTTAATATTTCTAATACTACTTATACTTTCTCCTTTCCTCCTGGTACTTAGATGACATAATTGTTAGATATTTTTGTAGTCACATGAGTCCCTGGTGTGTTGATTATCTAATTAAAAGTGCCAGCATACAGTCTTCTCTAATACTATATTAGTGGATCATGGAATAGTGCATGAGTACTTCACTGCATCCACAAGAGGATAGAAAATTGTCCAGTCTGAACAGCTTTAAATAGCTCCAAATTTAGATTGTTATTCCTGCAATATTTTGGATAGGAAAAGCAATATTTTAGAGGTGATTTGTTTTTTGTTTGTGTCTGTTAGCATTTCTAGTTTTCTTAACTTCTCTAGCATACAGTGCGAAATACATTTACAAAAAGTTAGCCCAGGGAATTTAGATGTCTTAATTCTCAGGTAGTTTTTCTCTTCCTCTTCTTTTTCTCCTATTTCTGTTTTCTTCTTTATTTCTGCTGCCTTCCGCCTTTTTCTCTTCACTTTTTCATAATTTCAGGTGTACCTAGTGTAGAGAGAAAGGAAGAAAGTGTGAATTATCTGAGTTTCTTTGTCAAAAATAGAAGAGGTTATATTTATGATGGTATATTTCTGTACTCTTTTCCTTCATCAACCTAATCATGTACATTCACATCAACGTGATATCTTGATACCATTATATGGTGTCTTGAAACTAGACCAGGGGAATCTTCTCTAATTTAAATTCATCTTCATTTATTTAAATATTTGATTTTTGCTTTGATTCCCATTTAGATTGGAAAATATAAATTTTAACAAATATCTTCTGGGGTTTTCTTTGAGATCGTGTTGATTATAGCTTTATTGAGGTATTTTTCCATTAAGGTTAATTTCAGTAGCTTTGGTGTGGCCTGAAATGTTTTGTTCACATACCTGCATTGCACTGACCTCTGGTTAAGACATGACATACTGATAAATAGATTTATTTTGTAGTCTTGAATCCAAAAATTTCAGGTCAGAGTGTGTTAGCTTTGCAGTGTTAATTATTGGTAGATGATTCACTACCCATCTCAGTGAGGTCCATGCAGGACTCTGTATTTAGAGCTGACTGTGAAGGAGCAATGCCTTTCTAACAGAAGAGTGTTTAAAAAAATTGCAGCTAACAGCATCCACTCAAACAGAGCCCCGGCAGCTGAAAACCTCCACACTCCACAATTGCTGCCATGCTCAAGGCTGGACTGCACTGCTTAAGAAGAACCTCATACAGAAATTGATCTGTTGAAAAATCTAGGTAGGCAGGTTTTGTGATTGAAATTGCCAGGCTCTCATGGAGTCAGGGGTGGGTCACCTTCCCCATCTCCATGTTCTTCCAGAAGTCTGGCAGTCACGCCCACGAACTGCCTCTGAAACCAAATAAGCTCATTAACCAGCGATGATACAGAAACTCATAAACAAATTTTGAAAGAGATCTACAAGTTGTAGAGATGCTTCCAGATCCTGTGCCAGGCTCCGTTGTCTGGGGCACCCAAAGTCACCATTCAGTTAAAAATTTAACTCTAGATGTGTCACACCATTCAAAATTTTTGAACTCCTGGAACATGTGGCCACATTCATGTCTGAGTGCCACCTCAAACTCTACATCATTGATAAACTAGGAGTAGCACACCACATTGGATGGGAGGTAAAGTAGAAGGAAACCAGTCTCAATTAATAAAATATAAACACACAGGGTTTAACTGTAATAACATGTTAGTAATCTGTTTACACGGGATTAATGGCTCCATGGTGAGATACAACAATCTTCACAAAATTTCTTCTATGGAAATGTGTTTTGCTCAATTTTAACAAATTATAACAAGCAATATAAAATAAATTATTCAGGGACTGCTATAGGGGCAGTGGTGGTTAAGAAAATCAGAAATAATGGTGATGGGACTGGTGTCAGAATATTGACTGTAATATCACAAACTTATAAAAATAAACAAAATTAAAAATTAAAAAAAGAGATCGCAACCAAGAGTTCTCTTCAAACTACCTGATTCTGTGGTATTCACTTAATATTTTGTTGATTTATGGTTAAAAAGAATAAGAATGTGTTCTGATGAACTTTACAAAGTGAGGACAATTTATTCTTTACTTGATCTCTCTTGAAAGTTTTAAGTCTGAAGGACTTTAAAATGGTTGTTGCATCACACTACCTCATGGAAATAAGCTGTAAATTTGTAAGCATGAGTATTTTGAGTCTGGTGAGTTTTCTTTGACAGTATAATTCTTCCTACTAGCCAAGGCGGAGAATAGGGATAGTCGATACATTTAATATTATTAATATCCCAGTAAATTAAAATACTAGTCTAATCTCTAATCTTAGCATTAAAGCTCTCTATTTCTTTAAAATAATTCTTTTTTTGTGAAAAAATGTTAATTAAACTGAGGAAAAATTGAAGATAGATAGATAGATAGATAGATAGATAGATAGATAGATAGATAGATAGATAGATGCATGCATGCGAGTGTGAAAAGGTCAGACTGCAGCTGAATCTCACCAAAACAATGTTCATGAAAAATGAACTATCCCTGACGTTCCATTTGCTCTCAACAGAACGAATTATCTCTGAATGAAACAGCTATGTGTACCTGGGTCGAGAACTCAACATGAGGAATGACTTGAAACCAAAACTGCACAGGAGGAAGAGAGCAGCATGGAACACCTTAAAGAGTGTTGAAGAAGAGGACAAAGAACCTCCTGCTCCATTTTTTGACTCCACCATTCTTCTTGCACTAACATACGCCTCAGAGACCTGGCCCTACAAAAACAGGATGAGAACGCTATTCGGGAATCCCACAGAGGAAATGAAAGAGCTATGCTAGGAGTATCACGTTTCACTCAAGTGAGAGAAGGAATCCTGAGTTCTGCCTCCGTCGACGATCAAGAATCAGGGACGCTCTCTCGTTTGCCAAGGCTTCAAAAATCAGATGGGCCGGACACGCAATGCAATTTAGAGACGACCACTGAACTAGAGCTGTTACCAATTGGATTCCACGGGTCGTCAAAAGACTGCATGGCTGCCCACCTACGAGATGGTCAGACTTCTTCATCAAAACCCTGAACGGATGGTTTGAGGCTGTTCATGTACCTGGAGCCAGCAGATGCCATTGGGCTACACTAACATTTGAAAGGGACGAATGGAGACATTACTGGTGCCCGCTGGAGCAAGTCAAAGATCAATGGAATGACAAGTGATACAAATGATACATTAAGTGAACAAAAATGACAGGTAATGACTGTCATAAACTACCTTTCAAGTTCATAAGGTATCCAAATTGTTCATTTCATCACTTCCCCAAAGCAAGTCCAAGGTACTTTCTTACAGTAGTCTGTCCACTTTGGTAGTGTTTTTTTGTTTGTTTGTTTGTTTGTTTTTGTGATTTTGCTTTTCTGGAGCAGTTCTGTCCAGATGGATGGTTAGAGGAATATGAATAGAGACTACAGAGCACTGGGGATCCCCTAGTTGCCTGACAAGGTCAGAGCAGGGGGCAATAGCCACTGAACATGGATAAAATAATAGTCTACTTTGTACAACGTCTTCAACGCCAAAGTAGCTCAGTCCATACTTGGTACTTACTCCTCTGGGAAGCTTCACTGAGATCAGCCTATTAACTCTTTGTCATACCTCTGATTGCTGTCTCATGTTCTCCCTCTTTTCTCACCTCCTCTTAATCTCAGGGTAATACTTCTTTCACAACCTTCCCGAATGTTCCTAGAAGGGATGCCTTAATCTCTTCTAAAATCCTCTTTGCTTATTTCACATTATTCTTTCATGGCGAATTTTGGTCTGAATATAAATTATTACAATTAAATAGCCACTTCTGTTTTCTTTAGAGGAGCAGAGGATTAATATTTAAAATATTAAAAAATACTCTATTTTTTCTGTATTCTTTGGGCACAGAGATATCTATATAAAAGAGGCTACAGTAGACCTGTGAAGAATAAGGCAAAAGATTCTCGCTGAGGGACACTGGGTCTCTGGCTTAAGGTCACCTGTATGTATTTAGAGAAAGTGTATATTCAGACCCTCTGCCCAATTGTTAATCTTTTTTTATATGGCCAAATTTTATAAGCTTTAAATAATTGGGGGCCACTTGCAACTTCTCATAAACAGGGATTTATGCAATACTGTCGAATGGTTTAAATCCTAGGTCTTCCATTCACCAGCTATCTCATCTTGATATGTTTCCAAACTATTCTGTGGCTTATTTTATATGTTTTATTCAGTATTGTATCAGCACTAATGGCAATGGTGCCTAGACAGAGAGTCACTAAATCAAAGTATATTTTTAAATGAATGAATATAATATAATTTGCATCTAAAACTGATGAGAAGCATGTATTGTTAAGAATTAGTCACATTTTCTAGTGATTTAATTGGCTGGCTCTTGCTGAGGGTGTAGTCTACTGAACCTGGCAGATGGTTGGGATAAATGCCAATACTTGCTCCTGTAGGCATTTTCTGACCTATAAATCTTATACTTTGATTTAATGTGATTATGCACATAGCAGTCATAAAATTTATAACACAAATCAAACAGTTTTAATGAATAAAGGGTTATTATTAGTTGTAAATTAGAAATAATTAAAAGAGAAGGGAAAACCCGGGATTATTTGAAGCAAATCAACACATAAAGCACTTGATTTTAGTCCCTTCACTACAACTGACTTGATTGAGGACGGGTAGAATTTGCAGAGTATTTGTCTATTGAGTTGAGTAACCCTCATGTGACTCTCTATTTGCTGGATACTTTCTAAAGCACTAATTTTCTCTCACTTGGACTTGTTTCTTGTTGAATGCAAAATGGCATAAAAGACAAGTAGTGATAAGAGAGGTTGAAAGAGACAACACAAAGAATAGCCGAGTCACCTAAAAGCGCAATATTGCTGCAGAGGACCTAGAGCGTGCCAGATCTCTGCAGCGCTTGCTGTGTACTGGGGACACCCCTGGTGCTGTTCAATTCTCAGGTTTACTTCAGATTCTTCCATGACTACACCTCTCTGGTTATTGGCATTGCTGCTGTTCTTGCTTACTTCTTTGATAATTCATATAATAAACTTTTTTTACTTGCGAGTATGTTGAATATGTCTTTGTACCTTACAATTTAATGTATATGCATAAACTAATATCAGTTATTTGTACTTGTTCTAGCATTTTTCTTGCTTCTTGGTACAGCCATGCTCTCTTTTGTAATTATCCCATGATCCCCAACAGCCCACAGTATGGAGATTCCCTTTACACCCTCAACCACCATAAAATCAATGTAGATTTGTGAATTGATAAATAATTAATTTTTTCTCCTTGATATTCAACTATGAGTTAAATGTGCTTTGATGCCATGACTGGGAGTCTTTTGAACATTTATAATATTATTTCCATGAGGAAATAAAAGCATTTTGAATTCCAACCATGAGTGCCACAGCATCATTTTAGACACTAAAATCAAGGACAGATGGTTTTATAAGTATGAGAGCATTTACGAGAACAATGGGGCAGAATATTTGAAACTGGGACTCTCCCGGAAAGACTGAACTAAAAGTGAAACATAAAATTTCAGTGGCACAGGGCTGTGTTTCAATTCAGAATAATAGGCGTATTACAGTAGAAAATGTAATTAAAGACTAACTAAACTATAGTAACAGCAAAGAAACCAGAAAAGAAAATCTACACATATTGCAGCAAAGTGTGGTTAGAAGAGAGGAGACTCTCCAGAGTGAGGAATAAAGGTCTGAAGATTTGGAAGGGAGGATAGAAAAAGCAACATAATTTGGGATAATTAGTAATGGAGGATGTTAGCATCTTGTACCTTGGTTTCTTGCAACAATAATCAGGACTAATTGTCTGAGAACGCCAGGAGTCCCTGTATTCGGAAGTGCTCAATGACCAATCATCAATGTCTCAGACAAACTGGGAACTACTAAAGCAGAAATTTCTTAAATACTGAAAATACAAATATCCAGATGTAAAAGACAAATCCATGTACATTTTAATGAAAGACTCTTTAGCAATTTAATACAATTAATCTTGTACATATACATATAAACTATTAATCAACTTCTCTGTCTCACAAAGTGCAATTTTTTTTTTTTTGCTTTTTGGGTCACACCAGGTAATGGACAGGGGTTACTCCTGGCTCTGCACTCAGGAATTACTTCTGGCTGCGCTCAGGGGAGGACCATATGAGATGCTGGGAATCGAACCTGGGTCAGCCGCGTGCAAGGCAAACGCCCTACCCACCATGCTATGACTCCAGCCCCACAAAGTGCAATTTTTGAAGAACATTGAGAACCAAAGGGTAAGGCTGCTTGGGATCCTAAATTTACATTATATATCATATGTTTTGTAATATTTATAACATAGAGCAATTATATAATATATAATATAGCATAATTATATGACAAATATTATATTACACAATATAACACAATTATATTATAAATATAATATCACATATCATATACAATATAACATATACTGTAAATATAGTTTTTGATACAATTGTCACTATCATCCTGTTGCTCATCGATTTTTCGAGCGGGCACCAGTAACGTCTCTCATTGTGAGACTTATTTGTTACTGTTTTTGGCATATCCAATACACCATGGGTAGCTTGCCAGGCTCTTCCGTGTGGGCACAATACTCTCAGTAGCTTGCTGGGCTCTCTGGGAGGGGCGGAGGAATCGAAGTCGGCAGCATGAAAGGCGAACCGCCTACCGCTGTGCTATCACTCCAGCCCTTAATATAATATAACTTAATATAATATAATATAACTTATCTCACTTCATATAATAAACTGTTCTAATATATGTGAGGGTCATTTCCGAAGTTTCAGTAATCCAATTTATATAGTTTTTGTATCTTCCAACTTGGTCACCAAGAAAAAGTAACTAAACTAAAAAGAACTAAAATACATTTAAATGTAGCACTTCAACTCTGAGATTTTCTTTGACTTTCTGACTAAAGCTGTGTTTATTAGTCCAGAGGCCACTCTAACCAATCTGCTTTTATCACATGCTTATTTGGGGAAGAGAAAAGGTGATTGCTTCTGAAATTTTGGTCTGAACCAATTTTAAAGACTCATGCCTACTCCATCCTGGTCATTCAAATAAATGTGAAAATGTTACAATACTTAAAAACTGTTTTTTTTTTTTTTGAATAGCCTCTGAAAGTAGTTGGCCTTCAACTGAAGTCAAACCCAGGGGTGTTTTCAGTTTTAACGATAGAGGGCAGCTATTAGAAAAATTGCATCCAGCATAATAAAAATGAGCTGAGAGCATTTTAGAAGCCGCAAATTTACTGATTAGAAAAAAAAGTGCCACATGATGACCTGACATATCCTTTCATTCTTCAATTGTTTTCTACTTTTCAGTCGTTTTATTAAACAGGTTCAAGGTAAGTCAAAGAATCAAATCCCATTTTTGTGTCAAGATTGAGGCATGTTTTTCTAAAAGTCATTTAGAAGTGATATTTTTATGTGTATTTCTTACTATAGATGATAGGCCATGCAGGCACAGTCAAGGGGGAGTCATACAGCAGGAGGAACTTGGCACTGTAGGTAATTACTTCACTCCTGACTGATTCACTTCAACGTTGCCAGTGGCAGGCAGGTAGGCCTAAGGACAACAGGACTCGAAGAGTCCACACCATCTCCCGCACCCCATGGACACTTGGGTCTTCCGGCCTCACCAAGGCAGTAGCCAGTCTCTATCTGAGGTCGGTTTAGTCTCTATAGCCTGGACCTTAATCTCTGCCATCTTGATTTTGGGGCAACTGTGATTCTCAAGTTGAGGAGAGGTGATGCTCCTCACAGCCAAAGAAATCAGCCCAATCTCCAGATCCTTGACTTTAATCACAAAGAATGATTTTCAAGAGAAGGCAAATGGTGACATTGAAGTGCCAGAACAGGGTGACACAGTAAAGAGGCAGTCTTTTCCAGAGAGAGAAGAGAGCAATATCAAGTAAAATAAAGAGAGGAGAGGGCTGGAGAGATAATACAGGGCCTCAGGGACTTGCCTTGCAGCCTGCCAATTTAGGGACGGCGTAAGAGTCCCCTGTGTCAGGAGTCATCCCTAAGCACAGAGTCAGAAGCAAGTCCTGAACATACCTGGGTGTGTCCCCTTCGTCATCCCCTTGTTCATCGATTTACTTGAGCAGGCGCAGTAATGTCTCCATTCGTCCTAGCCCTGAGATTTTAGCAGCCTCTCCTTATTCATCTTTCCCAATGATTAGAGGCTCTTTCAGGGTCAGGGGAATGAGACTGTTATTGTTACTGTTTTTGGCATATAAAATATGCCATGGGGAGCTTGCCAGGCTTTTCTGTGCAGGCGGGATACTCTCGGTAGCTTGCCGGGCTCTCTGAGAGGCATATATATATATATATATATATATATATATATATACACACATATATATATATATTTCCCTTTATGATCATGTGTCACATGGCAGCAAAGGGCTGCGCTGTCCAAGAATATATTCACTCATGCGTGATGCTCGGTCCAAGCATGTGGAAAGCAGCCTGGAGTGTGGCGGCTGTTGGGTACTGAAGGTTGGTGGCTTCCAAGGCTGGATTCCTTGGGGCGGGGAGGGCTCTCACCCGCCACCCTCTGGGGCACTCCTGGTGCGGAGTCCGGTGGCATGTCTATGGGGACCTCATTTTATGCTCCCTTCCGGAAGAAGCAGCTGGCTGCTTCTCACCCTCAAATAAGTAGAGAAATTATATACTCGAAGAGCAGAGCAAGGATCTCCAAAACAGAGCTTTGGGAAGTTATTAACCCAGGGTCATTTCCAAGCTGCTTCAGTGTGGGCACTCTGTGCAGATCAAAGTCTTGCTCAGGCTTTGCCGAGGAAAAGGCCTCTGTATCCTGGTGGTCTCTTAATTCTCTCAGTTTTACCAGCGCAGTTGTTTGAGTCATTTATCTGCAATGGACGCCTGGCCTTAATCCTGAACTTGACAATGGGCTGGCTATTCTTTTTTGCAGGTTATGTCTTGTCTCTTTAAAGATTTTCTTGGTTTTGATGGCTTCTTAAAATTTATTGCCCAAGTCCTTTTTCTCTCCCTCTCCCCATCGAACTGATTACTTCATTACCATATATATGTAATATAATATAAATCATGTTTATGTTTGCAGTATATGTTATAAGGAATTTTTGAAGCCCCTAAGCTTAATTTAACATTAGACTTTGAAGCAATCATAAATGTCCAATAAGTTCAATTCAGTCTTTGAAGCAAGTAGTAGTTCCTCTAAGCCCTCAATATTTATGGTCATTTTTTAAATACATAAAACTTTTTTCTTTACTTGACCTATAAATAATATCTGTCCTGAACTGTATTGTTCCTTGGTCTCTTGAGTTATCTTTATTTAATTTATGGGTAAACCCTAAGGTAGCATTTCTATATACAAAATGTTAATGGTAGTTTTAAATTAAAATGTATTATATGATTTAAGCCAAGGTATAACATGACATAAGAAATAAATGTCTTTGTCTTCATCTGCAGTAGCTCCTGGTGCAAAGCTTCTGAAACCCTTGGAATGTCCACAGTGGAAATGCCGTTTTGCATACTATAAAGTACTAATGGCTCCAAAACAACCTCAAGTTGAGAGTAAATTGATAGGAAAGCCAAGCCAATAATTAGTGGATTGGAACTTTAGATTATTCTAAACCCACCCTTCCCATAGAGAGTTTTAGGTGCAACATAGAATTAAGGCTTCCAATTTTTTTACAAGTAGGTGCAAATTATGTGAAGGATCTGTCTACATCTGGTTTGAATACTAATTTGAAATTGCAAGTCTTGGTTTTCTCTTTTGATTCATAAGAATAATAGAATGTAGTTTAACATTTTTCTTTATATCTAATAATTTCATTTTGTGATACACAATTATAATTAATTTTATAACCACAACCGGAGTATGAAATATGTGGAATTGCCCTCACTATCAAATTTGGGTAATTTCTAAAGCATTCACACCTTTTATCTATATTATCAATCCTCTTGAATGCAATGTTTATTAATAATTGCTCATTTGATAAATATTAGCATTCAGATTCATTCTATCTTATTGAGCATATGATATTCTGAGGGCAGAGTCTCTTGCCCTCGTGCCTGGTTGTCTTCACCAGGGCGCCTCAGAGGGAGCGGTTTGAGTTTCCCTTTCTGCCCAGAGCAGAACTCTGGCAGCTGAAGACCTCTGGAACCCAGCCACAGCCATGCTCAAGGCCACTCTCCACACACATGAAGGAACCAGCAGAGGAATCCAAGTGTGCGGGACCCAGGGCCGAGATCTCCAAGGATGCTTGGATTGGGACTGGGCCTCTTCCACCCAGATTCCCAATTTTCAAGTAGCTAGGCAGTCACGCCCAGAAGCTGCCCCTGGCACTGTGTAATGGCCAACATCCAGAGACTATAAAACCAAATTCCCAGAAGCACATGGCTGCTTTGTGGCCGAGCCACATCTGATAGCCTAGCTCCCTCTTGGAGAACCTGGCAAGCTACCAAGAGTTTACTGCACACACAGGAGAGCCTGGCAAGCTCCCCGTGGCATATTCATATGCCAAATACAGTAACAATTATGTGTCTCATTCCCTTTACCCTGAAGAGCCTCTTATGCCTCTTCCTTCCATTGGGAAGGAAGAGTAAAGAGAAGCTGCTAAAATCACAGGGCTAAAATGAATTGAGACATTACTGGGCCCGCTCAAGCAAATCGTTGATCAACGGGATGACAGTGATACAGTGATACAATGATGAGATTCTGAGAATTCATGATTGGCCCTCAAGAGTCTTAATTCTTAGTGTAAATAGTTTTTATGAGTCTAAGGAATATGAACATTGTGGTTAACACTAATAATATATCATTATGTGGAAAGAATTTTACAGAATAATTAATTTCTCAAAGTATCTAATTGTTTTGTATTGTTTTTGTTTGTTTGGGGGTTAGGTTTTGGGCCATACCTGGCAGTCTCCAGGGCTTACTTCTTACAATTCTTATACACAATTATGGACATTATTTTTTTTTTGTAAAATTTGAGGGAGCAAGCAGGTAATATCCTTTAAGTATTTCTTCAAAGGATGACATGATTATCCTTTGGGGTCTTATAGGTATATTTCTTAAGATACTTAAGGCATAAATTAAAATTGAAAACTAAATAATTATTTTTTTTATCTTATTTGGTTTTATAAATGTTTGAACAACAATTATACAATGTTAGAATTAAATTAAAAAACAACCCTCTAGGTCTCTAATTCACCCTAGAGCTATTTTGAGTTCTTTTTCCATTATTCGTTGTTGCCTGTAAGCTTTTAGCAGCTCGTCTTCAAGGTCTGATTCTGTTTTCAGCTGTAGCCATTCTACTGTTGAGGGTACCCACTGAGTATTTTATTTCATCTACTGAGTTCTTTATTAGTTACACTTCTGATTGTATCATTTTTATTTCTGCTCTCATTTCTTCCTGTATTTTCTTGGCTGTCTGTTCCACTGTTTCTGTCATTCCCTCCCTTAATTTTCTGGATGTCTGCTCGACTGTTTCTTTGAGTTCATTGAACATCCTCAACATTTTATCTCTGAATTCTTTATCGGAGATAAAGAATTTTTTTCTTTATAAAAATTTCTTGATAAATGAAATATAATATTCAATATAAAGAATATTGCATTTGTGGGTAGCCCCTGTTGAGGTTTCTGGATTATTTTCTTCATCGTCTCCTCGTGGTGGGGATTTGCACTGTTTCTTCATGTTGTGGTGGTGGTATGGAGTGGGACCTTCCAGTTCACTAGCACTGTTCCCTCTTACTGCAAGAAAGGCTTCTGGATGAGCTCATTCAATGGCGGTCACATTTTTCCTGTTCCAGAGCATGAACTTCTTTCAGGTATTTCTCTGTTATTCATATGTGGCCTCTAGTGAGGGTTCAGAGGATGTGTTCTTTTATATTGGGCTTGTACAGCTTCTTGTGTTCATTGGTATCTTGGTAAAATTTGAATAGACTTGTGCTCACCGGTATTTTGGTAGAATTGGAATAGGCTAGTGGTCTATTGGCCTATTGTGTTTGAGATAGCCAGGGACTTCTCCACAGAATTAGGTAATGGGGATTAAGATGTGAGTCCAGAGTTCTGTGAGCCTGGAAAATGACAGTGACCACGCCCCCTGCCGCAGAAGCCACGCCCACTACTGTGGAGGCCACGCCCACTGTGTGGTGGGGTAGGGCGCTGGTGGGGCACAGGAGCACTGGCTCAGGAAAGTCAGAGCACCTGCAGAGGAAGATGGAAACACTGGAAGCAGGCAGCGGGTCGCTAGGGTGAGTTAGGGTACAGTTGCCAGGGCTGGGGTGTGCATGTGTGAGTGCAGGGGCAATGGGGCAGGAAAGTTCTTTCTGTTTCAAAGAGCTGGTTCTTCAAGAAAATAAATTAGATCAATAAACCACTAGCAAGACTCACAAAGAAAGAGAGAGAGAAAACCCTAATAAACCGACTCAGAAATGAAAAGGGGGACATCACAATAGAAAACAATGAGATTCAAAACATCATCAGAGACTATGTATGCCACAAAACAAGAGAACCTAAAAGAAATGGATGAATTCCTTGATTCCTACAATCTCCCAAGACTGAACCAAGAAGACTTGGAATGCCTGAATAGGCCCATAAATATCAAGGAAATCGAGACTGTAATCAAAAGTCTCCCCAAAAACAAAATCCCAGGTCCAGATGGATTCACTGACGAATTCTTCCAAACATTTAAAGAAGATTTGTTGCCAGTTTTCTTCAAGCTTTTCCAGGAAATTGAAGACAGGAACCCTCCCGAACAGTTTCTATGAGGCACATATCTCCCTAATACCAAAAGCAAACAAAGATACCACTAGCAAAGAAAATTATAGACCAATATCCCTGATGAACACCGATGCGAAGATCCTCAACAAAATACTAGCAAATAGGATCGAACAACTCATCAAAAATATTACACACCATAATCAAATGGGATTCATCCCGGGGATTCAAGGATGATTTAACATTTGGAAATCAATCAATATAATCCATCATATCAACAAAAGTAAAGATAAAAACCATATGATCATGTCAATAGATGCAGAGAAAGCATTTGACAAGACCCAGCACCCATGTATGATGAAAACACTTGCCAAAATGGGTAAAGAAGGGACTTTCCTCAAGATAGTCAAAGCCATCTACCACGAACCTATGACAAGCATTATCCTCAATGGGGAAAAATGAAGGGCCTTTCCTCTAAGATCAGGAACAAGACCAGGATGCCCACTCTCATCACTTCTCTTCAATATAGTACTGGAAGTACTAGCAATAGCCATTAGGCAAGAAAAAGATATGAAGGGCATTCAGATAGGAAAGGAAGAAATCAAACTCTCACTATTCACAGATGATATGATACTATATCTAGAGAAGCCTTAAAAGCTCTACTAAGAAACTCTTAGAAACAATTGACCTTTACAGTAAAGTCGCAGGCTATAAAATCAATACCCAAAAAACCATGGCCTTCCTATATGCAAACAATGAGACAGAGGAAAGAGACATGAGAAAAGAAATCCCATTCACAATCATGCCCCAGAAAATCAAGTCCCTGGGAATCAACTTTACCAAGGAAGTAAAAGACCTCTACAAAGAAAACTATAAAACCCTACTCCATGAAATAAAAGAGGACATGAAGAAATTAAAACATATCCCCTGCTCATGGATAGGGAGAATCAACATTGTCAAAATGGCAATACTCCCCAAAGCATTATACAGATTCAACGTGATCCCTATAAGGATACCCATGACATTCTTCAAAGAAATGGATTAAGCAATCTTGAAATTCATATAGAACAATAAATGCCCACGGATAGCTAAAACTATTCTTGGGAAAAAGATGATGGGCGGCATCACCCTCCCCTACCTTAAACTTTCCCACAAAGCGGTAACAATTAAAACAGCATGGTGCATATAAGTGGATCAACTTGGAAAGTATCATGCTAAGTGAAATGAGCCAGAAAGAGAGGGACAGACATAGAAAGATTGCACTCATCTGTGGAATATAGAACAACAGGGTAGGAAAGTAATACCCAAGAATAGTAGTATATAATACCAGGAGGTTGGTTCCATAGCTTCAAAGCTGGCCTCACACACTGGGGGAAAGTCATCCCAGATAGAGAAGGGAACACCAAGTAATATGTGATTGGAGATCCTGTGTGGGAAGGGAGATGTGTGCTGAAAGTATACTAGAGACTGAACAGGATGACCACTCAATACCCCTATTTGGAACCACAACACCCAAAAGGAAAGAGAGATATCAAATTGGAATGCCCCGCTACAGAGGCGGGGTAGGATGGGGGGGATGGGACTGTGGACATGGGAGGGATACTGGGTTCATTGGTGGTGGAGAATGGACACTGGTGGAAGAATGGGCTCTTAAACATTGCATGAGGGAAAAACAAGCACGAAAATGTGTGAATCAGTAACTGTACCCTCACTGTGACTCACTAATTAAAAAATAAATAAATTAAAAAAATAAAACCTCTTCTACTAAAAAATAAACAGCATGGTACTGGAACAAAGGCAGAACCGCAGACCAATGGAACAGAGTGGAATATCTCAACACACAACCCCAAATGTATGATCATCTAATCTTTGATAAGGGGGCAAGAAATGTGAAGTGGAATAAAGAAAGCCTCTTCAACAAACGTTGCTGGCATAACTGGACAAGCACATGCAAAAGAATGGGCTTAGACCTTGACCTGACACCATGCACAAAAATCAGATCAAAATGGATTAAAGACCTCAGCATTAGACCACTATCCATAAGGTACATCGAAGACAAGGTCGGCAAAACGCTTCACGGTATTGAAGTTAAAGGTATCTTCAAAGATGAAACGCAATTGACCAACCTAGTGGAAACAGAGATAAACAAATGGGACTATATTAAACTAAGAAGCTTCTGCACTGCAAAAGACACAGGGACCAGAATACAAAGACAATCTACAGAATGGGAAATTATATAATGCCTATCCAATAAAGGATTGATATCAAGGGTATGCAAAGCACTGGTTGAACTCTACAAGAAGAAAACATCCAACCCCATCAGAAAATGGGCCGAAGAAATGAACAGAAACTTTTCCAAGATAGAGATACAGATGGCTAAAAGGTACATGAAAAAATGCCCTGCATCACTAATCATGAGGGAGATGCAGATCAAAACTACCATGAGATACCACCTCACACCACAGAGAATGGCACACATCCAAAAGAACAAAAGCAACCGCTATTGGAGAGGATGTGGCGAGAAAGGGACCCTTCTACACTGCTGGTGGGAATACCAACTGGTCCAGCCCCTTTGGAAAACAATATGGACGATTCTCAAAAAATTAGAAATTGAGCTTCCATTTGATCCAGCAATAACACTTCTGGGAATATATCCTGGAGAAACAAAAAAAGTATAGTCAAAATGACATCTGCACTTATATATTCATCATGGCACTGTTTACAATAGCCAGGATCTGGAAAAAACCTGAGTGCCCGAAAACAGATGACTGGTTAAAGAAACTTTGGTACATCTATACAATGGAATACTATGCAGCTGTTAGAAAAGATGAAGTCATGAACTTTGCATATAAGTGGATCAACATGGAAAGTAACATGGAAAGTATCATGCTAAGTTAAATGAGCCAGAAAGGGAGGGACAGGCATAGAAAGATTGCACTCATCTTTGGAATACAAAATAACAGAGTAGGAGACTTACACTCAAGAATAGTAGTATATAATGCCAGGAGGTTGGCTCCATAGCTTGGAAGCGGGCCTCACATGTTGGTGGAAAGTCATCCTAGATAGAGAAGGGAACACCAAGTAAAACGTGATTGGAGATTCTGCGTGGGGAGGGAGATGCTTGCTGAAAGTGGACTAGAGACTGAACACGATGGTTACTCAATACCCCTGTTGCAAACCACAAAACCCAAAAGGAGGGAGGGAGAACAAATTGGAATGCCCTGCCACAGAGGTGGGGTGGAGCTTGGGGGTTTGGATTAGGGGGTGGGTGGTATACTGGGTTCATTGGTGGTGGAGAATGGACACTGGTGGAGGGATGGGCTCTTGAACATGGCATGAGGGAAAAACAAGCAGGAAAAGGTGTGAATATGCAACTGTACTCTAACTGTGACTCACTAAAAAAATAAAAAATTTAAAAAATTTGGGGCTGGAGAGATAGCACAGCGGGTAGGGCGTTTGCCTTGCACGCGGCCGACCCGGGTTCAAATCCCAGCATCCCATATGGTCCCCTGAGCACGGCCAGGGGTAATTCCTGAGTGCAGAGCCAGGAGTAACCACTGTGCATCGCCAGGTGTGACCCAAAAAGCAAAAAAAAAAAAAAAAATTAAAAAAATTTAAAAAAGGAAGCTAAAAAATTTTAATTTATAGGGAAAATAAAGTGAAGATAAAACTAAAAATAAAAAGAAAGCTATTATCAAAAAAAAAAGAAAGTTCTTTCTGTTTCTTTCTTTCAAAAAGTTTTTTTTAAAGAGCCATGATTCACAAAATTATTTAAAATTGTGTTTTAGGCATACTATTTTAGGCATATGTTTTATATAATGTTTTACGCATTCAGCACCAATCTCTACCAATGCCAACTTCCCTCCACCAGTGTTCCCTGGTTTCCTCCCATCCCAGCCCCCACTCCACCACTGCTTTCCAACTTGATAGGCACATTACAAAGTCCGGTGGTTTCTGCTTAGAGCTCATGTTTTCAGTTCTGTTGAATCTGTGTTTTGGGTAGATGGCTATACCCCTCACTCATATTCCTGGTATGACGGAAGCTCTGATGCCTCTTAGCCCATTCCTTCTTGTTCTCTTCTTTCCCCCTTGATTTCTTTCCTTTCTGTCTGCCTCCTCTCTAAGATGATCTAGGATAATCTAATCTTCTAAGCATCCCCTTCTACTACAATACATTTCCTCATCCAGTACTCTACATTCCACAGATAAGAGATCTCACCCTGAATTTGTCTTTCTTCTTCTTGCTTACTTCCTTAACACGATATCTTCCAATTCCAACCATTTTGCAGCAAATTGCATGGTTTCATCCTTTCTTGAAGCTGCATGGTATTCCTTTGTGTATATATATCACATCTTCAAAATCCATTCCTCTGTTGTTGGGTATCTAAATTGACTCATATGTTAGCTATTATACTGGTACAGTAATGAATACTGTTGTGCATATGTACTTTTGAGAGTATAACCCTGTGGAAAAGAGTTTTGAGAGTTCTCAGTAAACTTAGAATTGAACTGTCAGATGACCTTCCAATTCCACTTTTGGGCTTTTATCCCCAGGACATAAAAGCACTCTCTCTAGGACTTTTTTCTGCTAGAACTCAGGCAAAACTGTATTTAATTAAGTTTTCCTGTAGAATTTTTGCCTTGATGTTGGGAAAGTACTGGTCAATACTCTATTTAGCTGTCTTGGTACCTTCTCTCTTGACATTTATAAGCTTCAGAATTTTTCAGAGCTTTTTTAACAGTGGTTTTTTTGCAATAATAATGATCTACTCAACATTATTTTTAGTTAATTAGTATCTTGTTCGTTGGATTGGGCCCAGTGGTGCCTAAGTGCTTGGTCTGCGCTTGAGGGTGCTTGGTCTGGCGATGCTGAGTTACCAGAACCACATTTGGTATCTGAGGAACGAGGCACTGCACTGCACTTTAGCACTCTCCTCCCATTGCTCATCAATTTGCTAGAGTGGGCACCAGTAACGTCTCCATTGTGAGACTTGCTGTTACTGTTTTTGACATATCGAATAAACCACAGGTAGCTTGCCAGGCTCTGCCATGCAGAAAGATACTCTCAGTAGCTTGCCGGGCTTTCTGAAAGGGACGGAGGAATTGAACCCGGGTTGGCCATGTGCAAGGCAAAAACCCTACCTGCTGTGCTATTGATCCAGAGGAACCAGGCAGTACTGAGAATTAAGCTCAGTACCTTGAGCCTTAATTCTTTGAAATGAATGAAGCCTATATTAATCCATTACATATTTATGAACACTTTAAAATATCACAATTATAAATTATAGAAGATTCTCTGACAGAAACAAGTTTCAAATATATAACCAAAATTACCTGCTCGAATTTTGTTATTTGGGTGTTGATATTGCCTAGAACGTTTTTTACCCCTTTAAATTTTCATGTAAAAATTAATGTAGAACTATCAATTTAATTTGAAATTATGAGCCATTCCAGAAGCCAGTTTTAATACTGTGGTTAATGTGTTCATATAAAAACACACATAAGGTGGGGAGGGCACATGTGGGCATAATCAGCGCACCATTTCAGGTCTTACAAAATCTAAGACAACCTATTATTTTCTCCATGTGAATCTAATAAAAGCAGTGTCATTACTAGACATTGTGTAGAGTCAGTGGTTAGATATCTGTGTATTCACTTTACACTTTGTTGCTTGGCATTCTTTTTCAGTGATATTGCAGTGAACTAATTAAAACCTTTTCATTGAAATATGGGAAAATCAGAAGAAAATGTGAATAATGAAGTGGATTAAAATTTGAACTTATACAGGCCCATTTTATTGATGCTCCAAGAAGGAGAACAGTTTTCAATCTTTTAAATAATCACTATAACATTCACTTTGAAGTGAACTTCTTCATTGGAAGGAAGCAGGGCAAAGTGGGTAAAGGAAAGATTTGGCTTAATGGCATAGCTCACAAATTGGGCAGACATCTCCAGGCATCGATTTTAATAGTTTCATATTACATACAGTGCAGGGGCAGGCCTGTGAATGTCTAAAGCCATTCTTAGTCTCCAGAAAAGGTATGAAGTAGAAGATATATTTCTTGAGCCATTTGGTGATAGTTTCTCAATTCCCATTCTGACTGCAGAACTATGGGAGACTCAAAAGCAGTCGTACTCAACATTTTTCAATCTGCAAATCACTTAAAAAACTTCAGACGAAGATATATAATAGTGAAATATAGTTTGTGCTTGGAAGCAGCCGTGGTTCGAGCTCTTGGCATAGAAGACGCATAAAGTAACTTAAAAAATACTGCTTTACTTTATAGCTCCTTGTTGATTTACTGGGGGATATTTCCTTCAATTTTTTGCTTATTTACATCTCCCATTTGCTTATTTTTATTTTTGTAATACGCATGATGAGAGTCAGTATCTGGTTTGGGGAACCGTTTTACTTCATAATTTTCTGTATTCACAAAGTAGAGAGCAGAGGCAATTGCCAATAGTTCAAGCCAAAACAAAGCACTCCCCTGGAATTGATGACTGATGTCGAAGCATTTTCACTTATTATTTTCTGGGAGTGGGCTTCAGTTACAAGTTGAATTTCTTATGTGGATGTTGCAATCTGAAGAAGAGCTATATCCACTTTAAAAATTAGCTCCTGTGGGATGCCCTCATCAACACTGGCCCCAGAGTACAAGGAGTAGAAGGAAAGGAGTGAAGGGGAGAGTACAGGAAACAGACGAGAAGCAATAGGGACTAGAACAAGGTGCTGTTAAGGCATGATAGAGCTAAATATCCAAACCACAGCGTAACAACACTGAAACCAAGAGACTGAAATGTTAACAAGCAAATTTAGAAAGGTTGAGAGGACAGCATGGGATGTGTGAGTGGAGGCAGTGAGCGGGAACCTGGGATTATTGGTGGAGGAAGTTGACACTGGGGGTGGGATTAGTGCTACAATATTGTCTAAAATGTCTAAAACTCAGCGTGAATAACTTTGTAAATCACAGTAGCACTGCACTGTAGCACTGTTCCTCCTGTTGTTCACCGATTTGCTCCAGCGGGCAACATTAACGTCTCCATTGTGAGACTTGTTGTTACTATTTTTGGATACTGAATGTGCCACAGATAGCTTGCCAGGCTCTGCTGTGCGGGCGGGATACTCTTGGTAGCTTGCCAGGCTCTTGGAAAGGGACAGAGGAATTGAACCCGGGTCGGCCATGTGCAAGGCAAAGGCCCTACCCTGTGTGCTATCGCTCCAGTCCATAAAATCACAGTAATTGAAAAAAAAAAGTGGAAAGGAAAGATAAATTACCTTGCATGTCCCAAGAACTCAAAGAAGTCTCTTGCCATGCGTTCTAAGGAGGGTGGCTTTGCAACTTAACAGGATAGGAGAGGAATTGAATTTGCCATTTCCTAAAGAGCCCGTTTTATATATAGGCTTAGAAAATAGTTGCTTCTAAATTGGGATTTGAGAAATCCTTTCTTAAATCTGAAACAGATGTGCCATACATATTTTATCTATATGAATATTCAGTTTTAAAAGGAAAGGATCCTGAAGGTTTTATAATTGAACTTTCAGGTTTTAGAATGAAGAAAAAGATCCAGAGAAATCAAGTAGTTTCTTGAATCAGTATAATTTAAGTAACTTAAAACGTACATAAAGGGTCAGAGTTCAATAGAGACCCTGGTTAGAGGTCTAGAACTATACAGTTCATGAAGTATGCTTGGACTGACCCCCACCCTCAGGACCCCTCAACTTACCAAGAGCACAGAATCAGGAGCAATTCCCAAGCACTACCAGATATGTTGTCCACCTCCCTGAACAAAACTAATTAATTGGTTTAAAAATCGCATACAATAAATACAATGGGGAATTTATAAACACGCAGTAGGAATCAAACAAAATGTTAGCATGCTTAATATAACAACCTATTTATGCATTTCCTGCATAATTTAAAGTATCTTGAGATTTATATTTTATGGAAAAAGAAAAACTTGTAGCAATGTTTAGAAAGCATTATTTTAAATCTATATTTTGATATTCTGATCAGACAGGGATGCTACTGGGGAATACTTAATTAAAATGACTATTTGGCGGCAACAGGAAAATAAACTCTACAAATCTTGAAAATGCATGTAATGTTGAATTTCAGAAAACTGTATCTTAGAACTACTGTCAATATGGGTTGATAGTCATATATCAAAGTGGCATTAAGTAAAAATAATTATGTTAAGGACCAGAATTATGGTACCCTGCTCACAACTAGTCTGTCTGAATTTAAGGAAAAAATTCATATACATGTCTAGCAGAGTTGAAAATAATTTTCACTAGTCTCAATAAAATATTAATAGGTTTATCATGTTTGACAAGTTCTAGTCTCTCATATCCTACTGTTACTGAGATACTTCACTGAAAATGGCTAATTTTAAAATCCATTTTGACAGCTGTATGTACTGTGTAGAAAAACAAATTATTCCTACCACTCCCAGATAAAACTCTGAAGAGAAAATGGAGCTAGACCATTGAGCTGGCCAAGAATCAGTATATCAGTATTCATGGCCAAAAAATAGTGAAAAATTATATTTTTAAGATCAAATATGTTCCCACACATATACCAAAATTTTTGCATTTTTATTTAATGCCACAGAAGTAAAGTAGATGAAAGCTCAGCTCCTAGTAAATTTTGAGAATTATTACTTAAACAAATTTTCCTAGACTCAGCTTATATAAGGATCTCTAAATATAGTTCTTCTAAACTCTTAGCCATACAGAACCACATTACATTCGTGATTATGTACTTTTCTTGCTAAAAGTCAAGTTTCTTTACTTGATATAAGAAGCCTAGTGAATAACTCAGTGAATACTTTGAGTGTAGAGCAGGTATTCATTCTGTATGATTCATTTTCTCTAACATCTCATACATCAAGTAGTTTTACTAGTTCTGTCTCAACCTGTTTCCTGAATCTCATTACTTTTCAACACTTTTATTACACCAGTGAAGTTAACACCATCAATTTGTTTTACCAAATCAGAAATCTCTTACCTGGCCTTCCTTCCTTCCTTCCTTCCTTCCTTCCTTCCTTCCTTCCTTCCTTCCTTCCTTCCTTCCTTCCTTCCTTCCTTCCTTCCTTCCTTCCTTCCTTCCTTCCTTCCTTCCTTCCTTCCTTCCTTCCTTCCTTCCTTCCTTCCTTTATTGAGCCCTACTCAGCCATGCTCAGGGTTTACTCCTGGCTCTACTCAAGCATAACTTCTGGTGAATTGGGGGACCTTATAGGGTACTAGAGATTGAATGTGGTTGACCATGTGCAAGGCAAATACCCTACAAGCTGTACTATCTCTCTGGCCTCTCTTAATTGATTTTTCAACTTTCATAACTCTCCCCTTTCCCAAATGCCAAGGTCATTCTCCAGTCACCAACAGGTTATTTAAATTTTTTTCTTTTTTCTTTTTTTGGTCATAATGACTGTGCTCAGGCCTCACTCCAGGCTCTGTGCTCAGGGATCAGTTCTGTTAGGCTTGGGAGAACATCTCGGGTCCCTGAGAATAGAATCTGTGTCAGTTGTGTGGGGGGCAAGCACCTACCCTCTGTATTATCTCTCTGGTCCCAAGTTCTTAAAATGTATACAAAATGACTTTATCACTTTTTGTATAACCGCATTTTTAAGCATCTGTTGTCATCAGTAAATACTTTTAAATTCTTACATTGTTCCTCAAGGCTCTTTATTATGGAGGAAGCATTTCCTGTAGTCGAATCTCTCTATGATGTCTGTTACATTATCCTCACTGGCCCTGGCTGGTCATTCTTCAGAACTTTTGGTCTTGTAATTTTGCATTCTTTGATCCCTCTTCTCCTTAATGCATCATAGCATTGTAGCACTATAATCCTGCTGTTCATCCATTTGCTCGAGCGGGCGCCAGTAATGTCTCCATTGTGAGACTTGTTACTGTTGTTGAATATATTGACTACACCACGGGGAACTTGCCAGGCTCTGCTGTGTGGGCGGAATACTCTCAGTAGCTTGCGGGGCTCTCTGAGAGGAATGGAGGGACAGAGGAATCGAATTTGGGTCGGCCACGTGCAAGGCAAATGCCCTACTTACTGTGCTATCGCTCCAGCCCTAATGCATCATAATGTATTTTATAATTCAAGTTTCAGTTAAACTGCTGACCTTTTCAAGTGGCCTCTTTGATACCCTACTTTAAGTCTCAGCAATGTTCAACATAGACTTATGACATTTTATTGTTCCTCAGAAGCTTCATTATTTGTATATTATTACTGTCTGCCTTTTCCTCCTAAAAACTGATGAATAAAGAAAGTATCTTTTACTCATGCTTAGACTATGCCTTACATGAATTAGTGTTCAACAAATGTGTAAATATGTAATCATAACACTCTATGCTGCAATTAGTAGGACAAGTGAAGGATAAACTTGAAACTTTCTTTTTTTTTTGATAGGGGGAGGGATTTGAACCATAACCTAGAAGACTTGACGGCTACTTTTGGCTCTGTGCTTGGGGATCATTTCAAGTGGTTCTCAGGGAACTTCACAGTGTTGGGGATTAGACCTGGGCTGCCTGCATGTAAAACACACATGCAATCCTTTGAGTTACCTCCCTGACTGAACATATTTTACTCAGTTGACAATTCCCTAATAAGTCAGTCTACAATTGGCAAATTTAGTGAGGCAGTTCATAATCTGTATTTTTGTATTTATGGTTATAACTCGCTATAAAATTTATTACCAAAATAGTATAACTCTTTTTCTTTTTTTTGGGGGGGGTCACTCCAGGCAATGCACATGGGTTACTTCTGGCTCGGCACTCAGGAATTACTCCTGGCGGTGCTCAGGGGACCATATGGGATGCTGGGAATTGAACCCAGGTCAGCCGTGTGCAAGGCAAATGCCCTACCTGCTGTGTTATTGCTCCAGCCCCAGTGTAACTCTTTTGACATTAGCTTATAATAGAGTTCAAAGTTTGCATGAACTCTCCTTTCTTTCTTAGGACTAACTGCCTTTCAAAGCTCCAGACTTTCAATGTTCTCCTTTTCCTTCCTGAAGATCTCACACTCCATTTTCTAAGACAGACTGTTGGGAGGTGGGATTTGTAATCTTGTGAGCATCTGATGTTGATTTACATAGTTCCAAGATTTGTAAACCATTTAGGAAAACTACACTGGTCATTAGAAATGAGTCATATATATACATATATGTATATATATATCATGCTGAAGTGAAAATAGAGCATCCTTAATTCCAAAGAGAGCTTATTTCTAATAAAGCATTTGTTAACAACCTGGATTTTACCTTAGACAAACATAGAACATTTCAGCATCACTTAAAATTTACATGTGAGAGTGTCAGGATTTGATAAATGTTTGTTGGTCCTAACTACAGTCTTTAACAGAGAGAGCAGAAAATTTATTTTAAAATTATCTAACCAAATATATTGAGCACATTTTGAAATGGATTATTTTACAGACTAATAAATTATCAGTAAAACATGTGGCTAGTTAGCCTAAATTACAGTTTGAAGTTGAAGTATGGCTCCAGCTCCATGCTGATGGGGGGAGACCCATCCCAGGCAGACTCGTTATGACATGTTTTTCCTCACAGAGAGCTCCCTGAGGAATGGAGACATTTATCAGAATTACTTCAATAAGACTCTGTATTTAGAATGGTCTCTTGACAAAAGTATTTACTAGCTGCCACAGTCTCTCTTTTACTATCATTTTTTTTCCCATTTCATGGTGTATATATTTGTCTTCCTCCACTCTGCAAAATACTTCCCCTTATCCATTAATAAAACTTCAGAGAATATTCTTCCAATTCTTGCCTCTTTGCATAGTAGTTAAAGTAGACACTCAAGAGCCAGAATGCCTGTATCCAATTTTTGTGTACATACACACAAGCACATACACACGTGTGCATATACACACATGCACACACACTCAGATATATATGTGTGTATATATATAATCTCCATGTATGCTCAAACTTTTAAGTAAAATATTTAAATATCGAAATCACAAAAGTCTCTGTTATGTAATAAGCAATCACTGTTAACTCTCAAGGTATGTAAAATTTCCCTCTAATTGTGAAATAAAAGTTTTTGTTTCTTTGTTTCTTATCCAGATAATACTAGGCCTCAATGCACAGTTGGAGTTCAAGAGGAGGTATCCTGGGACTGGGATCCTTCCTTGCAGTCTTGAAGTAGTAGCATTTAGTAAATTCTTACTTTGAAAGCCAGCTGAGCTTGTTTCAAAATTTTCAAGATTAATCAGCCATAACGACTCCAATATATATGGTAAGACTTCTCAGTTTTAGGAGGTACATATTGCTGATTTAAGAAGTGGAAACTTAGGAACTCTAGAGATAGTACAGAAGGTAAGATACTTTTTTTTAATATTGGGAGATAGTTACTTTTTTATTTTTATTTATTTTGTTATTGGTTATCTCTGAGATACAGTTACAAAGCTTTTATGTTTGAGTTTCAGTCATACAATCATCGAACACCCATCCCTCCACCAGTGCACATTTCCTACCACCAACGTCCCCCACACCACCCCTCCCGCTGCCTCTGTGACAGACAACTTCCTCTATACTCTCTCTCTACTTGTCTATGGCCATACCACCCTGAACACACCTGATCTTGTCTGATCTAGGAAGCTAAGCAGGGTTGGGGCTGGTTAGTACTTGGATGGGAGAAGGTAAGATGCTTGCTTTGTAGGGGCCTACGTTGGTTTGGTACCCCCAGAGCTCCACCCGGAGTGATCCTTAGAGACAAGAGTAAGCTCTGGGAATCACCCAGTGTGGTCCTAAAACAAACAAAAGAAGTGAAATACTACTAAAGTATAAATATCTTTCAAAATATTCTCGATAAAACAGTTTTAGAAAAAGGAGACAGCTGAGAGTAAAGGCTGTTGTGGTCTTTCTTTTTCTTTTCTTTAAAGCTTTTAAGGCCTTTATAAACTAATATATAGTCAAACACATTAACTCAGGCCACTAACCATCAATTTATTGTGCAATACTCTGTACATAATCTTTTTTTAAAACTATGTGGAAGAGAACAAGAAATAAGGTAAGCTTGGGGCTGGAGCGATAGGGTAGGGCATTTACCTTGCACGCAGCCAATCCAGGTTTGATTCCCAGCATCCCATATTGTCCCCAGAACAACGCCAGGAATAATTCCTGAGTGCAAAGCCAGGAGTGACCCCTGTGCATAGCTGTGTGTGACCCAAAAAGGGAAAAAAAAGAAAGAAAGAAGGTAAAAAGAAAGAAGTTATGCTATAGAACATAATTCTATATGCCAGGTACAGGTTTGGGAACTTTCACACATTTTCTCATGTGGCCCTCAAACTCAGAGTTTATATTACCAATTTCAGTATAAAAAGCTTAAATGGCAGAGGTGACATGCTGGGACAATAGTTACCCAGCTATCTCGATGTAGTATCAGGGTTCACATCAGGCTTGTCTTTGCCTTATAGCTTGTGCACTTTACTGATACATTCATCATAGACTACAAATATATTTTATAGCAATGATACACTTTTCTTTGTTCTTAAGGGAAACAGACAAGTTTGCTATTCTTTCAAGTTTCCGACTGTTCTAATATTGATGCTTATGTGAAAAATTGCTTGATTTCTCTTTGTTGAATATGTCAACAATAAAATTAATACTGGATTCATAATTGCTCACAGCACAACATGTCAGGATCAATTATCCATAGAACAAGAGTTCTAGAAGATGTTGAAAGATCTTTTGGAAAACTATTTTGTCTAAAATACTTGGGAACAGTGTATGTCTGTTGAAATCATCATTAGAAAAATGATGTCTTTAGATCCCAAATAGAGAAAACAAAGACCATGCACTGCTTGTTCTCTTTGGATAGATAGATAGATAGATAGATAGATAGATAGATAGATAGATAGATAGATAGATAGATAGATAGATAGATAAGATATATACATAATATTTATCTGCTGTCTAGGTAGAAAAAAATATATGAATTATTGAGATTTAGGCATATATAACAGAAGCCCCCATACATATAAATAGTAGAGAATCAAATTCTAGGAAATATCAAATGGAAATTTTAAGTGTTCTATGTGGCCGACCCCGGTTCAATTCCTCCATCCCTCTCAGAGAGCCCGGCAAGCTACTGAGAGTATCTCACCTGTGCAGTGGAGCCTGGCAAGCTACTTGTGGTGTATTTGATATGCAAACAACAGTAACAACAAGTCTCACAATGGAAACGTTACTGGTGCCTGCTCAAGCAAACCGATGAACAACGGGATGATGGTGATGACAGTGATACAGTGATATATTTCTGAGCAGTGAGGAGTGTTAACTGAGTGCTAACTTTTTGGGTTAATAAATAAAAAGTAGCATGCATAGACGTACTAGACAATTCTCCCAAATATTAAACTTACATACATACATGTCAGTTAGGAAAGGTCTTCATCTAAAAGTAAGAATGTTGCAGCATCTATAAGCAAATTTCATTACTTCATCTCTCCTAACAGCTGCATAATATTCCATTGTGTAGATGTACCAAAGTTTCTTTAGCCAGTCATCTGTTCTAGGGCACTTGGGTTGTTTCCAGATTTTGGCTATTGTGAACAGTGCTGCAATGAACATATAGGTACAGATGCCATTTCTACTGTGCTTTTTTGCATCCTCGGGACATATTCCCAGAAGTGGTATTGCGGGGTCATATGGAAGCTCAATTTCTAGTTTTTGAAGGACTGTCCCCTCAGTGTCTGTGTTGCAAGCCATAATGCCTAAAAGTAGAGAGAGTATGGGGAATATTGTCTGCCATGGGGACAGGGGGAGAGTGGGAAAGGGTGGGTATACCAGGGATATTGGTGGTGGGGGATGTGCACTAGTTGAGGGATGGGTGTTTGATCATTGTGAGATTGTAACCCAAACATGAAAGCTTGTAACTCTCACAGTGATTCAATAAAATTTTTTTAAAAAGAATGTTGCAGCATCATTATTCTTATCACACAATATATAAAAGGGATGAATGTGGAAATACACTTAAATTACACAAATAAAGCAAATGATGCATTTTATATTACTGAGTGACTCATACAAATCATAAAATATTTAAGCTAAATTGATTTGATATTATGGGAACTTCAAACATTATTTGAAATGCTAACAATTTTTATATTTATTTTGAAGTTTAGCCTCATCAGTCAATTGTCAGCAAAGTAAGATTATGAGTTTTCATATATCTAAGTAGAATATAAACCCAAATAATAAGGAAGTACAGAACTTTCATTTCTTCCTAAGCCCTTGTAAAAATAAGCCTGGATGCTAAAACTATAATGAAAAAAATTATATTCAATCATTATTTAGAAAAATTATTTTGCCCTATTTTAGTTTCTCAAAGAATTAATTTATTTTGAATAGGATACAGAGAATAAGTACAGGGGTTAAAGTACTTGCCTCAACTATAGCTGACCACAGTATGATCTCTAGCATCACATATGGTTCCCTATGTACTATCAGGAGTGACCCATAATCCCAGAGACAGGAGTAAATGTCATATCCAAAACTCAATAAGGTCGAAGTGATATTAGCATTTTGGTGGTGGGTGTGGTGCAGTAACATAGGATATTCAAAACTAAGTATTAGTACTATTGTCCAATAGTACTAAGTATTAGTACTATTGTAAAGCATGTTAACTAAATTTAAAATAATTAAAATTAAAATATTCAATTTTACCCATTTTCTACTTTCACAGATAACATATTTCCATTCCTTAGGTGAAAATTGACTGTCTTTTGTGGAATGGTGGAGGACAGTGTTTCTTAGAACTCAGGTTCCAGTCTTTTCACTGTTTTTTTTGATAAAAATATATGGAAAAATTCTAGAGAGTCTAACTAAAGGTCCAAAATGAAGCTACTTGCAAGGTGTATCACAAGTTAATATCTCCTAGATTTTCATAGATAGTTTTTAATTTGGGTGGTTGGGATCATACTCGTGCTACTTGCGGGTTGTTCTTTTCTCAGTGCTCAGGGATAACTCTGTCTGCTTGTGAATATGTCAACAATACAATTAACATTGGGTTCATAATTGCTCACAACACAAAATGTCCAGATCAATTATCCATAGAACAAGAGTTCTAGAACATGTTGAAAGATCATGTAGAAAACTGGTGCTTAGGGAACCATAGGCAGCGCTGGGGTTTGGAACCATAGTCAGCTGCACTTAAAAGAGTCAGAAAGATAAAGACAGAGTGATATATAAGTGTCTACATACACACACACATAGACTCTACCTGTTGGTGCTTCAGGCTACACTTGTTTTGTGCCGGGGGTCACTCCTGACAGTTCTTGGGAGAACATCCACTGCCAAGAAGTGATCCCAGGATTCTTTTTTATTTTTATTTTTGGGTCACACCTGCGATGTTCAGGGGCTACTCCTGGCTTTGTACTCAGGAATTACTCCTGGCGGTGCTCAGGGGATCATATGGGATGCTGGGAATCAAACCCTGTCGAACAGATGCAAGGCAAACACCCTATCCGTTGTGCTATTGCTCCAGCCCCTGCCCCAGGCTTCTTTCATGCAAAACTTTCACTTCAAAATTCCTTTGAATTATCTCTCTAGCCAATTTAATATACTTTAAAAGAAAACTCAGAAAATGATGGTTGAAGGAATAGGTTGGGATGGGAGATGTGTGCTGAAAGTAGATAAAGGAGCAAGCATGATAACCTTTCAGTATCTGCATTGCAAATCAGTAGTAATGCCCCCAAATAGAGAGAGTATGGGTCATATTGTCTGCCATGGAGGCAGGGGGAGGATAGGAGAGGTGGGGGTATACTGGAAATATTGGTGGTGGAGGGATGGGTGTTTGATCATTGTGTGATTATAATTCAAACATGAAAGATTGTAACTATCTCACAGTGATTCAATCACTGTCACTGTCACTGTCATCCTGTTGTTGTTCATCAATTTGCTCGACTGGGCACCAGTAATGTCTCCATTGTAAGACTTGTTACTGTTTTTGGCATATTGAATACACCACGGGGAGCTTGCCAGGTTCTGCCTTGCGGGTGGGATTCTCTCAGTAGCTTACCGGGCTCTCTGAGAGGGATGGAAGAATCTAACCTGGGTCGGCCGCATGCAAGGCAAACGCCCTACCTGCTGTGCTATTGCTCCAGCCCTGGTGATTCAATAAAATGGAAAAAAAAAAGAAGAAAAGAAAACAGGCATTGATTACATGGAGCTCAAGAGATGAGCTATTGAAATCAAACGATCAAACTATTAAACATTTTAGAGTTATTAAAGGAATATTTTATTATATTAAGAATAGCCTGGGCTGGAGTGGTAGCACAGCGGGTAGGACATTTGCCTTGCACACATCTAACCCAGGTTCGATTTTTCTGTCCCTCTCAGAGAACCTGGCAATCTACTGAGAGTATCCTGCCTGCACGGCAGAGCCTGGCAAGCTACCCGTGGTGTATTCGATATACCCAAAACAGTAACAAGTCTCACAATGGAGACATTATTGGTGCCCGCTCGAGCAAATCGATGAGCAACGGGATGACAGTGATACAGTGATAAGAGTAGCCTGAAGGATTTAAGGCACCTTAAGTATAGTGCTTAAACTTTAAGATTGGCTAAAGAAATGAATAAAAATTTAAAAAAATTGAAAAGGGAAAGGACGTTAGGATGCTAAATTATCATATGAAAATAACTCAGCAGAGGGCAAAATCGAGTCTGAACTTGCAAGCTGTTTGTGCTTGTATTAAGATTCTCAAATAGAGGAAGAGGGTTTGGAAGTATGATAGGGGCTAAGATGCCTGTCTTACACACAGCTGACCCAAGTTCAGTCCCTGGCACTGTGTATATTCTCCTAAGCCCTGCACTTAGGGATGCCAAGTGTGGAGCTAGGACTAAGCCTTGAGCACCACCAGGTAGAGTCCAAAAACTAAAAGGAGAAAATCTACTAAATCCAAAAGCTACACAAGTTTTCCACAATATTAAAATCTTAAAGCTTTTCTTAGTGTAAAGTTATAGGTTATTAACTCAAAATTGACATTGCCCTCAGGAAATAAAAGCAATAAATTTATTAGGAAATATAATATGCAGTGTTGATTTCATTCTTTTAAGTTTGAATTTCCTGAACAAGTTTGAATTTCCTGAACAATGTTTATTTAGTACCAAGGTGAATTTTGATGACTGCTGCTTATACATTCAGAATACTTAAGAATTTGCTCTGTAATGTTCCCTTTGCCATAAAAAGGTTTGAAATGCTCCTTGATAGTGGATATACTCCTTACTTTAAATAGTCTGAGTTAAACTATGGAATTTATTTTCTAAAAAGATATTTATTTATTGAGGGGGCTGGACAGATAGTGCAGCAGGTAGAGTGTTCACCTTGCTTGCGCCTGACCCTGGTTTCATTCCCGATATTCCATTTGGTTCTCTGAGCATCAGTGGGTGTTATCCCCTAAAGAAACCAAATATATATTTATTGGGGCTGGAGTGATAGCACGGTGGGTAGGGTGTTTGCCTTGCATGCAGCCGACCTGGGTTCAAATCCCAGCATCCCATATGTTCTCCTGAGCACCGCCAGGAGTAATTCCTGAGTGCAGAGCCAGGAGTAACCCCTGTGCATTGCCGGGTGTGACCCAAAAAGCAATATATATATATATATATATATATTGAGGTGCAATTAGTATTTTAATAATCACAGAACTATTGTATGGAGTTTGATTAATTTGAAGGTATACAAAGATTACAAGTTGTATTCAAGATAACAGTGCCCTAGTCATAGTAACTGATGTATTCAGTACCTCCTAATGTTTTTACATCTTTTTTATGTTTGATTGTCATAAAACTTTTATTTCATAAATCCCGACAGATGAGACAGGGGCCAAAATGCTTGCCCTATACACCCCCAGCTGTTTTTTTCTCTGGTTTTGTTTGGTTTTGGGGCAATCCTGGCAGAGTTGAGGGATAGTGCCCAGCCTTTTGTTCAGGACTCACTTCTAGCAGGGCTTGGGGGACTTTATGGAGACTGAACTGGGTTAGTTGTATGCAAGCAAAGCACCTTGGCTGCCACATGATCTCTCAAGGTCTGTGTCCCCTAATTTGTACTTATGTATATATGCATGAGCACTGAACATTACATCTATCATCATGACACATTTTGTTTTTGTTTTTGTTTAGCTTTTTGTGTCACACCTGGAAAAGCACAGGGGTTACTCCTGGCTCTGCACTCAGTAATTACTCCTGGCGGTGCTCGGGAGACCACATGGGATGCTGGGAATCGAACCTGGGTCGGCCACGTGCAAGGCAAACGCCCTACCCGCTGTGCTATCGCTCCAGCCCCTCATCATGACACATTTTGAAGTTTATAATTTAAGTTTTACAAAAGATCTCTGGAACCTATGCCTATTATACAAATTTTTGTAATTTATATAGTATAATTTATAGTATACATTTTTATCTATTGAACAACAATGGGAAAGTGGATTTTGATCATTCTTTACTAGTGCTGCTGTGGTTCCCAAACACTTCACTAAGCTTTCTGACATTCCTCTCCTGATGAATTGGGTCTAGTTTAGTGACTTTTTTTATAACTAAGAAATTACAGTATAATTGATACCATTTAATTAGGACACCAGGTTGAGTTTCTACCTGGTTCATAAGGAAGATCTGAAAGCATACTGAGATTGCAGTTTTGTGAGAAAACCCAGACCACAAGGAGATGCATTGTACTAAAATCCTGGCCTGCCAATTTCCCGCCCCTGAAGCTTCAGATATATTACTGAAAATACCTCTAGGTGACTCTAGTCCCTAGAGCACTAGATATGCCTCATTGTTAAATTATATCCAGCTTAAAGACAGTATGTTGTGTCCTTCCCAAATTTCCAAGGACTCCTTGTTGACTTTAAAAATAATGATAGATTTAGCTGCTAAAGTTTATGGACTTGTTTTTAACACTGCACATGTAACTGATATGATATTAAAATGATGGCTACCTTTAGCAAAGGATATATCTACTGTGAAAATTCAAAATAAGAAATCGAAGGAAGCAAGATGGGATCTAAGCTGATCTAGTTTTATTTCTGTGAATCTGATGAGCCAATTTAGAAAATGTATTCACATCTCTGAAATGAAATTAAAACATTTAGAGGTGATAATTCTCTTTTTCTGGGTAGAACAGTAAAAAATGATCTCAGAAGTTGATCCAATTAGGATTAGAGTGCAGCTCCAGGAAGTATGTGAATGCATTTTTTAGATCTTGACATTTTGTTGTAGTTGTTCCTGCCACTACTGTTTTGAGGAGCAGATTGCTTACTCCTGGTTCTGTGCTCAGCTATCACTCTTGGTGATGCTGACAGGGACAAAAAATATCAGAAGAGGCAAGGTTAGGAATATGGGCCTTTAAAAATAGAAATTACCAGTGTGGAAGTTCTCAAAGGTGGACCTAGGTGAGCCATAATTACCTAGTTGTCCTCGGCTGTGTCCAGTGACCTGGATGACAAATCAACCAGAGAGAATCTTCTCAACATCCTATCCCTGTTTTAAACTTCTACTTTAAATTCAATGAAAAACACACATTCCTCCCCTCCCCAACATACACATTGCTTGTTTAAAACAATGCATATAAAGGGATAGATTTCAGCCTTTTTCCAGACTCTTATCTAAGGAGACTCCCATAATCTGAAAGCCACTGCAGAGCCTGGCAAGCTCCCGGTGATGTATTCGATATGCCAAATACAGTAACAATAACAGGTCTCATTCCCTTGACCCTGAAAGAGCCTCCAATCATTGGGAAAGATGAGTAAGGAAAGGCTGCTAAAATCTCAGGGCTGGAACAAATGGAGACATTACTAGCTCCCACTAGAGTAAATTGATGAACAGCAGGATGAGGGTGATGCGGTGAATCTGAAAGCAGTGTGCTTTCCTTTATTTTTCCCTTCCTTTCCCTTCTCTTAAATAAAATGTTTTCTTAATTTGTCCATTTTGTGTCTCGTCTTTGGCTTCCAGGTTTTACTGCTTGAGAAAAACCTGAGCATATCTGTGTCCCGCTGAGATATGGGGTTTGATTGATGAGGTCGCATGCAGCAAGGCAAGTTCCCTAAGCTCGTACTTTCTCAACGACTCAGATCCTGTCATCTTAACCAAGAACATTTTGAGGTTTCTTCCTAAAATCATTTCTATCTCTCAATCTGCAGGGTTGAAATCTGCTGCCTTCTTTTCAGGGATGGTAATCTCAGACCATCCCTTTTGTGCTTTCACTGTAATGATGCCCAATGGAAGGAGAATCACTTAGTAGATTGTGATCATCAAACTATAATAGATTGTTGCACAGACCACTTGCTGCCATCTGGTATGCAATTACCCACAAATGAGTCACTTCTGGATCAACATAAATATTTTCCCATTTGTAGCCAAAGGAAACATCTTTCTCGTTTCTCCCCATGACTCTGCAATGTGGTCTCCTCTATAATTTGCAATAGGAAAAGCAAGAAACGACATAAGTTCCAGTAAAACTGCTTGTATTTGTGTATCTGTTATCCAGCTACCTGTATCTACCTAGTCACTGACATGCAATTCCGGAGTGTCATTGGCTGTGCATGATATTATAACACCTCTTTTCTACCAAGGACTTTGTAATACATTCTGCTGGTACAATAAAAATAATGTACTTTTGTATTGTCCACACTGACAGTGGCGCTCCATTTTTGATGGCAGTGCGAGCTAACTCAAATATATTGTTGGCCACAGAACTAGATAAAGAGCCAGCTGCTTCCTCTTGTTCAGATCCCTTTGTTTCACACAACCTGGCTGATTTAGATAATAATTCAGAGGCACTTCTGGTTTCTCTTTTTCTTCCTCTCTTTCTGAACTTAAAATTCTTGCTTTTATGATTTAAATTTATCAATGGTGAGTCTGCAGAATTCAAGATTGCCTCTCCCTCCCCATACTAAATACTGATAAAAGCTGGATCCCTGGCCTCTGCACACCTTTTATCCCTCTTCTCCAGCAAATCACTCCATGGCCTTAGTTGGGCTATTCAAGTTTAGTTCTTCACTGTATCACTGTCATCCTGTTGATCATTGATTTGCTCAAGCACACCCAGTAACATCTCCATTCATCCTAGCCCTGAGATTTTAGCAGCCTCTTTTTTTTTCTTTTTGGGTCTCACCCGGCGATGCACAGGGGTTACTCCTGGCTTTGCACTCAGGAGTTACTCCTGGCGGTGCCCAGGGGACCATATGGGATGCTGGGGATCGAACCCGGGTCGGCCACGTGCAAGGCAAATGCCCTACCCACTGTGCTATCGCTCCAACCCCTTAGCAGCCTCTTTTTACTCGTCCTTCCCAATGTTGCCACATTAGAGGCTCTTCAGGGTCAGGGGAATGAGACCCATCATTGTTAGTTCTTGTAAATAATAAATCTCTTGTCTTGCAACATTTCTTAGGGTTATTGCAGAAAGGAATCTCAGAATCAATAAGGAACACAGGCTCTATCCAGTCAAAGAATTGATGATTGATAGGATGAAACTCTAGCCAAAGCCAAGTGTTATAAGGTCTTGGGGACCGTGTAAAATTACCACACAGAAATCATAAATGTTTATATTATTACAGCTATTTTATGAGCACCCTAACCAGGCATCCGTCTGCTTGGGGCTGTTAACATTGTAATCAGTTACCAAGCAGCTCTGGTCTCATACCACTCTTGTCCCAAATGGGTAAATACCATTGTATGAAATCAAGACTCAAACTGTGTATTACCCAGCTCTCACACTGTTCAGTGTATGAAGTTTGGGTATCAAGTCTAGGTATAATGCCTGGTACTATTTGGTCTTTTTCCTTGCTGGTGCTCACTGACTCAATGCTCAATGACCTTGGCTGCTACTCCAATGTGTATGAGCTGCTGGTCATTTGTTTTTCTGCCATCTGCCTGTGCAAGTAGTGGGGGCAAAGCAGGGGGCTGCATGCAACTCCATTTCAAATCCTGTCTTGTACTGGATACTTTCAAAACTACTCTTATAAATCCCAAAACACTGATGTAGGTTGATAGATAGGGAAGGGCCCCCATGGCAATGGAATTCCTAGGAAGTAATAAAACCAATGGTCTTCAGGCTGCAAAGATCCCACAGTACAGACGCATGAATTAAGTCCTGATAAGACCTTTATAGCAGTGCTAAGAGACCCAGTAATGGCTGGATCTCCCTCTGAGTCAAGCTCCAGCAGGAACAAATGCCAAGGAAAGTAATTACAAAGAAAGTCATAGACCACTCCTAAGTCTAGCCCCTTGGCAACCACCTAGCAATGGACTCTTACATAGTTAGAAAGTCCCATATGAGGCCGCTGGAAAATAGGCCCTATCAAATTTCCCTTGAACAAAAAGTGAGCACATATGTTGCCTGAGCAACGTGGTGCCCGGGCACATGTGTTGCCCACATCTCCCCTTTTGAGATGTGTACTGGGACTCTCTAGCTTTGGAGAAGCCCTCATTCTCTCGTTGGTGCTCTATTTTTTTATTTTCTCTCACTCCTCCCCTTCACCAAAGCCTCCAAATAAAATCTGTTCTCACTTCTCTGATCATCTACTCCTGAAATTCTTTTCTGTAAGAACAAGGACTCAAAAGGACTGGGATAGACCTAAGACTGTTTCTTTTCCTTCAAAGAGCAACTCCTTAGGTGCAGCCTTAGTCCATAGCTCCCTGGGAAATCAGGTGGTGGAGATTAACTCACATGCTCTAAAGGTCAAGTGGGCATCAGGTGTGACTTGATGGCTACCTAGTGGGGCATAGAGGAAAGGGGGGCTTGGCCCATGCTGATCAGGGTTATTGACAGTCTGTATCTATCACTGAAGGCCTTCCAGGACAGTCCTAAGGTGGCAAAAGTGGATCAAGAGAGAAGTGGCTGTCTCTCTCCTCTCCACCTCACATGAGACACCTGTGGGGCCCCATTGCCCTTATCAACATCCCTTTAATCTACATTCCTCTCCCTTTTCATCCCATAATCATACTTCATTTCTTCAACCACCAAACAGAACTCAGATTCCTGTTCTGGTACTATCATCACCCAGATTATAACCTGGAGTCATTAGAAGAGAAATAAAACAAAAAGAACACTCAGAATGGTGGTTTTCAGTAAGAGCATTGGCATACACTTTTTATGAAATATTACTTTATTGATACTTTCTTGACTCCTTCTCTTCCTCATACTTTTCTTAGAAAGAAAATGTGATCGTTTGTAGAAGGAACGTTGCTGCAGTGGCCCTTTTACTCTATATCCTTTTTATGATCAGTTTATTAAAGTTTTCATTACGTCTCTTTTGGATAACTGCAGCAGAATATTAATAGGTGTGCTTGTTACTAATTCATATTCATCCCATCGATTCCCAGCTTCCTGACAATGATGCTTTTATAACACAAATTTGACTATTACATTCTGCTTAAAAGCTCTCTTGGAAGTCTCCGATATTGGGAGGAAAATGCCCAAAACTTCTTAGTTTTACATGGAAATGCTTGTGTATTATGTTGAAACACAAGTATCATTATATATATCATTGCTTTTTATACTAGAGTTTTTTCACTATTGACTTTATTCCCAGAATTGCTGTTTTTTAAAGATTTTTTTCATGACTCATTGCTTTGGGGAATATTTGTTTATTAGGTCATCTTTATTCTCTACCTCCATTCTTTTCAACTTGTAAATGAATAAGCAAGCAAACAAAAAAAAAACACAAAAGAACCCCTCTAATTCTCTGAAATTCTAATTTCACTTAAGCTATGTCTTAAATGTCTGCATATAATCAAATCTGAAATAATACTAAATTTATCAGTGAAGGGACTGTGTATGCTTATTATTCTTTTAAACACATCAAAGGGTGTGTTCCAAAGATAAGTAGAAATTAATAAACATAGGTCCCCCACACTGCTTTTTCATGCATCCATTTTTCTTTTAACACTGCTTGTACTACAATTTATTTATCCCTCTACATACTAGTAGCTCTCATTAGGCTTATATATATTTTTCTATTTCCTGAGCATTTAAGTAGATTTCCTGCTTTCTGAAAAACATCCTTCCTTTTGTTCTTAAAACCTTGTAGTTTTATATTCTCCTCATGCTTTTGAAAGCTTTATCTCTTTTTAAGGTACTTACGCCTGTCAAATTCTTCTGACTTCTCTGTCTAAATTTTGAATACTCGATACTAGCTTTTAAACCATTCTCAAATTCTGTATTTTTGGTGAAGTTATTATACTTTCTGACTTCATCTATCAGTAACATACTGATAGATGACATAACAATTTGCTATTCTGCCAAGAATATTCCCTTGAATTCCAGATCTACATACATTGCTTGTATGTCTTTCTATTTTTATCCAAATTGTGAACTCAAAAATCATATTGAAGCACTGACTTCTAGTTCTTCAGAATGTAACTCTTTGGGGACCCTGTGCTTATTTTTAAATTTTTTATTAGAGAATTACTGTGATGTACAGTTATAAACTTATGAACTTTTGAGACATCATTTCACACCACAGAGACTGGCCCACATCCAAAAGAACAAAAGCAACCAGTATTGGCGTGGATGAGGGGAGAAAGGGACTCTCCTTCACTGCTGATGGGAATGCCGACTGGTCCAGCCTTTTTGGAAAACATTATGGACGATTCTCAAAAAATTAGAAATTGAGCTCCCAGTTGACCCAGCAATACCACTCCTGGGAATATGACTCTGTACTTTTAAATCAAAATGGTATCGTTAGGGTTTGCTGTAATCCAATATGACTGATGTCTTTTTTAAGAATAAGAGATAAGACACGCATACAGCATTTTGTATGAAAGACTCAGCAAGAAGGCTGGCATTTTCAAATTTATGAAAGAGGCTTTGAAAGAATTTACATATGTGGACCTACAGATTATTCAGCTGAAGAGAACCTGCTTTGCAAGCATTACCCATAAGTTTATGACACTACCTGGTACTATCCTACATGCTAAATACTCTGCTCTTTGGATACCTATTGCCTAAATAAAGTGTGCAATTCTGGTACACCAATAATTGTTTGGTCATTGCAACTAAAAGTGTATATCTCTGCAAACGCTATGACTAAGGTTGTGAGTAGTGAAAACAAGTGGGCAGCCCTAGACTAGTTCAATTACAGGTGGGTGAACAACACAACCATGTATGTGACCCCTGGTAAGCACTGCAACCAAAGTGTGTATGTGCACAACCAACGAGTGTAACCTCTGGTGGAGACCCTAGCTGAAAGTGTGTGGACACTATAACCAAAGGCTCAATATCCAGTTATCACAACAGCAATAAAACCAGCAAAAGGGGAAAGTGTTGCATATGCTGTAGCTTCTGGGATCTTGATGATGGCAAGAGAGAATAGCAGGCTGACCACTTGTTCCATGTTACAGTGCTTTATGCTGAACAGTGATTGTTACAATGCTTGTTACAAAGTTTGTTACAACACTTGTTATAATGCATGTTACAATGCTTTGTGTTGAATAAGAGTTCAACAACAATTATCCTCCTCTCTGGGACAGCAGTCCCCAAACCAAAGTGTCCTGTTCCTCATGCTTTTATATGGTTATGCCCTATGTACATGAGGTTCTTTTAAAAAAACAATCAATCTCAGTAGTTATGCAGAACAGCCGTTAGATTGCATGTATAAAGGCCAACCATAGATCTTAATTCTCTAGCACCGCCTTCCTCATTTTCTCCATAACAGAAGGATAGGAGAAAATAATGCTGATTAAAATAAGAATCCATATCTGTCAATACAACACCAAGATTTTAGACTTTCAGCCTCAAGACTATAAAAAAATGACTATCCTTTTCTTCCTTTCTCGATCTTCTTCACTAACTTTACATTTTATAAGTACAATTTTAGGCCATATATTTTTTAACTTTTCTATGTGCTTAATCATGTTACATATGCTAACTTATTAACGCTCAAGACAAGCTTATAAAGAATATGCCATTATCTTCATTTTGTCAGTTGCAGTTAGAGTAGTTAAGTGAATTGTAAAAAGTTACAAAGAGATAGTGAGCCTGGGTTTGATACTGGGGGGTGTGGGGGTAGATAGCTCTAAAGCACAGACAATATTTAGGGGGAAAAATAAAACCTGCTTAACTCTCAAAATTTGTTAAGGTTTTCCATATGGTGTTCTATGTCTCATACAAGTGTAATGAACAGTCAATATACTATTCAAATTGTACTTTCTTGGATAGGATGTAGTTTTCCATAAGATCAGGGACAAAATTACACTTTTTGGTGTCTGGTCTGATAATGCAACAATGGCAACCGTAAATATGAATTAAATGAATACACTTTATGATTTCTTAGAATAGAAATCTTAACTGTATATTGATTCCTAGCTGAAATCTGTGGGAGATGTGCAATTAGTAACTGACTAATTAGTAGTAGAATGCACTAAATAGAATTCTACAATATACTAAAAATGTTTATTTTGATAAAGAAATGGTAGGGAAAGGCGGCTGCCATGAGCTGAAAAGCTAGAGGGGGATAACCAAAGCTATTTATTTATTTTATGAACTTTTTGCTTTCAAATTAAGCCCCTTTTAAACTTATGTTATAATGTTCTACATTTGAAAGCGTTGACATATATTGAATTTTCTCACTCTGTCCCTGCCTCTTTCAGATTCTCTCTCATTTCTGTGTATCTCTTTGTCTCTCTTCTTTTCCTTCTCCTCCCTTTTCTATGGCTTATATTAGCCAGATCAGTACATTGTTTAGCTCTCATTTTGTTCAACTTTAGTATTTCTCATTTTTATATAATGTAACTGTTAAGGGAACTGCGCCTGTCTTGGAATAATTTTTATTTGTTATTACTGCAGAGTTTCTGACTCTTGAAATGAAGGCTCTGTAAAGCATGGCTGTACTAGTAAAAAGCTTACAGGTATAGCAGTGCTATGTTGCAGTTAATATTTTACTTCTTTTAAATCCTGCCCCTAAGCCACTCTCCCACAAATAATTAAGAAATGGCTCAGAGTTTCAATTCATAGATTTTCCCTACTGCATTAGGAAAAGTTATAGAGTAAGGAAGAGCTAGAATAGTTCCACAACACTGCATTTAATGAGCACTTGTAAAAAATCATTTAATATTTAAAGATCTACTTAAATAAGTTTTGGTAGAAGACATTCAGAATCTTTTTTTAAACTAGCAGTCACATAAAGTGTGAATTTAAAGGATTTCCAAATGTATAAAGATTTCATTTCTTGACAAAATTGATCATCATTAGTGTTTTACTCAAAACATCCTTAGAGAGAAAATTATATCCTACACTAAATAATATTTCTATTTCATATATAATGGAGTGATTTTTTTAATTGAATCACTGTGTGACACACAGTTACAAAGTAGCTCAGGATTGGGTTTCAGTCATACAATGTTTCAACACCTGTGGCTTCCCAAGTGTACATTTCCCACCACCAATGTTAACAGTTTCCCTCATGCCCACCCAGTGTCACTCCCTAGCCTGTAACAATGATTTGTCTACTTGGCTAAGACAATCATTAAGAAAAGTTCACTGGTTGTAAAACAGATGTATAATACAGGAATGACTGGTGTGACAATCATAATGTTGACATATTTGAACAACTGGTTTCTCTTTTCTCCATGGACACAATGAAATTGCAAAAGGAGAAATATTTAAGGGATCAAATTACTGAGGACACTAAAATATATGTATATAAATATTGATATATTATTCTATATTAAGAGATTTGGTGCTAATGATCCATATATATTTTAGTTATTAATAATAAGTTTTTGTTTTTATTATTGACACTTGAATATTGAGTTGTTTTGACCTTGAGGATATAAAAGAATAATGCTGTGCTTTAAAGTTGTATTATGAAATCCATGTGTTTTTTTTAAGTTTCTAGGCTGTGTTGGCAATTTAAAGCAGTAGTATAAATAGTAATATTAAATACATAAGATGCAATAATAGAAGACTTTCTAAGCAGCAGTCACAGAACCAAGAACCTCATAAATAAATTTATTTAGTTTTGTCCAGAATAAAAATATATACCTAGCAATAAAATATTTAATATGTTTCCATTGCCAGTATCTTTTTAATGGTGAAAAATACTCTTACCATACTCAAATTATTTTAAATAAGACCAATCTAAATGTGTTCAGTTTCAATTCTATTGTGTAACCATGGATTATGACAGCTGCCTTTTAAGATAATGGTGTAAGAGAAAGCATGCAATACCTTCTCCAATGTTCAGATTTTATAGCAAACACATCATCTTGCTTAATTAAGAAATTGGATTCTGGTGCTTGTGTCAATTTGGGGGCACTTTATTTTTTTTCTTTTGATAATTTCAGGGACTGGTAAAAATTTCTGGGATCCTTAAGATATTCTAGTTTTTAGAATAACATGACTTCATGTGATTCATGGTCAATACTTTTCTTCCTTATTTTTTGGTATCTTTTCTTCATTATTTGGTAAAGTTTTTTGTTTGAAATTCTAATGAAGAGTATAGGACCTCTTCTCAGGATGAAATGAACCTCTCATATGCAGAAAAAGACAATAGTAAATCAGAATATTCCTTCTAGACAGTGCCTACCCCCAGGAGTTTATTGTTGCAGTGACTATATTGTTTATTCTTTTCCCCACTGGAGTTTTAATTTATTATAGCATTCTAGTTTTTTGTTTCAGCTACTCTGCTCTGTTGAATATTGAAGGGAGAGGTGATAAGAAAGACATTCGTTCTTATTGGTTCACAGTCCCTGGGGTTGAACTTTCATAGTGATTGAAAGGTCAAACCTAGTTAAGTGGATCTTTTTCTTTAGTTTCTTTCTTGCATGCAGCAAGACAGGAAAAGCATCTCTCTTTCTCTTTTTAATCTTGCTAGAATTCTTTTTTCCATGAAGCCAAAAAAGATAAGAATTGCTTTATTCCCTTTCTCGTCTTGTATTTAGTCACTGGGGCATAAAATCTCCAGCTGTCTTTGCTATTTTCTTTTGACAGACTTTTATATTGGAAGGGTGATATGTACATCCTTCTAATCCATGTTTTCCTACTTTTACTACAGATACTTGTAGCAGAAGTAATAGCAAATAATTATAGTGCCACTATTTTGGCAAGTACACATACACACATTCATGTATGCATGCACACACACATATACATCTATATATATACATCTATATATATATATATATATATATATAAACACAATTTGGTCTTCAGAGAAACTCTTTGCAGTAGATACTGTCATTATATCCATATCACTGATGAGAAAACTGAAGTACAAAAAAGGTTATTATTTGCCTACAGTCAGAGTTAGAGAGTTATGGAGTCTGCCCCAGATTTTATGCTTTTAATCTATATGTTAATACTGCTTATTCATAAAGGCATGATTTTTATTTTTGCCTGAAATTTTAACATATCTTGTAGGGCAGACATGCCAGTAATGGATTTTTTTCAGCTTTTCTATGTTTGAAATCGTTTTATTTTTACTTCATTTTCCCCCAGTTCTATTCACTAGCTATGAAAGTCTGGGTTAACTGTCCCCCAGCCCTCAGCAGTTTGAATGCTGCTTTGCTTGTATTACTTGCATTGTTTCTGATGAAGACACTGTTGTATTTCATAAGATCTGTTGTTTTTCATGTCACATATTTTTTTCTCTGACTACAGTTAAGATTTCTTACCATTCCTTTTAGTACTTTGGTTATGCATTTGTGCAATCTTATTTATGTTTCTTGCACTTGATATCAAACATTTTGGTATATAGGTGAATATTGTGTATGCAATTTGGAAAAAACATAGCCATTATTTAAGTGAATATTATTTTGTTGTTTTCCCTTACTGTGAGTTCCAAAAAAGTGTTGGGGCACTTGTGGGACGAGAGCGTTCGGTGACCAAGAACCATTCTCTTGACCATGGTGAAGGATGGCGGAACAGAGAAACTGGGCTTCAGGCTGTTTCAGACAGTAGATTTCTCTCTCCTCCCCAATGTAGTTTTATTTCTTTCCTTACATGGAGCGATAGCACAGCAGGTAGGCTGTTTGCCTTGCATGAGGCTGACCCGGGTTTGATTCCTCCGCCTCTCTCAGAGAGCCCGACAAGCTACCGAGAGTATCCCACCCACACTGCAGAGCCTGGCAAGTTACCTGTAGTGTATTCGATATGCCCAAACTAGTAACAATAAGTCTCACAATGGAGACGTTACTGATGCCAATTCAAGCAAATCCATTAACAACGGAATGACAGTGTTACAGAAAAGTAATTTCTTCACTTTTCTCCCCAGCTGTAGTTTGACCTCTTCCCTGGCAGCATAACATAATATTTCTTTTCTCCCCATCATTGTCCTTTCTTTTCCCTTTTTTACTAGCCTCATTTTCACTTCCCTTTACGTCATAATAATTTCTCTTCCCCATCGTTATTGTAGTCATCATAGTCAGAGTCATAGTCTGTAGTCCTGGTCATTATAGCCACCTCTCTCCCCTTAAAGCACAGTTACAAAGGAATCATGAAGAGGGCGGGTACTCATAGGTGGGGTTGAACATTTTAATTACAAACAGAGGTAAAGCCACTCCTTCAGGGGAAGTTCCAGGAGATAAACTCAAGGACAAAATCTCATCTGAGGTTAAAACACTCTAGATTACCAGGAGATCCACTCAAGGAGGGAATTCCATCCAGGGTGTATTGCTTTCTCCTTTCCTCAGCTAGTAATACATTTAAACAATCACAGTAAGTTTACTTCTTATAATATTTATTGGATTGGAGTGATAGCACAGTAGGTAGGGCATTTGCTTTGCACGAGGCTGACCCGGGTTCAACTCCTCCATCCCTCTCATAGAGTCTAGCAAGCTACCTAGAGTATCCTGCCTGCACGGCAGAGCCTAGCAAGCTTCCTGTGGTGTATTCAATATGCCCAAAATAGTAACAAGTCTCACAATGGAGACATTACTGGTGCCCGCTTGAGCAAATCCATGAACAACGGGATGACAGTGCTACAGTGCTATAATATTCATTGAGGGTACGGTGCAGCCAGCTGGTCAACCTGTACCTGTGGGTTGAGTGCGTCAGCAACCTGATGGTGCCTTCAGACTTCCAGATACCCCCATATTGCTGCTGTGCCTTTGGCCAGACCCCAACAACTTGGGGCTAAAAGTTAGGTATATGGAAACATGCCCACAAACCACCTCTAGCTCAGCTATATAAACTCAAAGCCTCTATTCTCTCGCAGAGCCTGGCAAGCTACCAAGGATATCCCACTTGTATGCCAGAGTCTGGAAAGCTATCCCTGACATATTTGATATGCCAAAAACAGTATAAACAATGTTCTCTTCGTGTTTCTGTAACAAGCAGACACCATTGGGCTACACTAGCATGGGACAAGGACAAATGAAGACATTACTGGCCCCTGCTCGAGCAATTGATGAGCAATAGGATGACAGTGATACAGTAATAATATTTATATCCATTTTGTATGAACACAGTAAGAGATATATTAAGCTTAAAAGTTGTCTCTTCCTGGGGTCATCCCATTACATATCCCAGACCACAGTCCTCAGGCTATGTTAGTCTTTCCTAACACCAACAGGGTCGTTATTCAGTTACTTCTTTTTGGCTCATGACAGAGTTTGTTCCATGACCATGCTCTTAACTTATTATACTTCTCATGGCACTTGGCTTGTCCCTTGTTGATGCCAGGGTATCTTGCTCTGAGTCTATCCAGTCCCTTCTTTGGGACCCTCCTTTTGGGAGCCAGGAACGAAGGGCAACTAAGGCTTAAGTCAAATAAATATAATGTATGCCCAGGAGTAAATATTATTTGGAGTCAATTAATTCCCATGTTACAAAAGCATAGCATCAACTATCTTCCTGTGTCTATACAAAAAGGACATTGCTAAACCATGCAAGTGACATAGAAGAAAGAGAAAAGGAATATAGGATTATTAGTGCTTGATCGAATTGGGTGTGCCTCAGGGGCACTGGTTGGGAGTAACTCAATAAACCCTAAGCTCCCTGTGGGAGGAGCAAGGATAACCAATGTTATCCAACACCTTATCTTCTTCTCTTTTGAGGATTCCATCTGAGTTTGTACCATGGCTCTCTGATGACCTTTTTTTGTGGAAAATTCTTGTATTCTCTGTGTTTTTGCATTTGAATATCTCTATAGCTATACCTTCAAGTTGACTAACTTTTTTCCTATTGCACTGTTCAGTCTGTCATTAATCTTAGATAATATATTTTTCCTTCTAACATGATAATTTTCATCTCCAGAAGTTCAATTTGTGTATTTTAAAAACACTTTTTATATTCTCTGTTAAATTTTGAATATAGTGAATATTGTTAAATGCCTTATATTCCTTTCTGCTAATTATGGCCTGTGTCACTTTTAAAAATCAACTTCAATTGACTTTTGTTTTCTAAAGTGTGCATTATGCTCTCTTTCCTTTGTACATACCTGGTATTCTTTGATAAGGTGCTAGACAATGTGAATTTTTCTTGGGTATTTTATAATTTTTTTATTTTTATAATTTTTCAGCTTTGGTTTTAGTTATTTAGGATTCTTTTATTAGATACACATTATTGTCCATTCCTTTATTTGATTCTGACAAGTCACAAAAGTTTGCACTACTGCTTAGTATAGAATAATTTTCTATTAAATAGTGTGAAAATGAAAAAGGTAACATTTTCTGTGACAACACCACTCTGTGGTTGTGCAGTCTGGCTGAACCAAACAAACTCTAGTCTTCACCTAGAATGAGTTTTAGACATTATGCTCTCTAGATAGTTTTGATAATTTTTCTCTGTCTTAGATCATTTTGTTACACTCACCTTGATCTCTATTCTGACTTATAAGTGGGACAAGGTGGTGTAATGTGATCAGCTGCACAGTGCCAGCTATGTGCTATGACGTTTTAGCTATGATGTTTGCTCTTCTTAATACTTGCTCTTTTATTTTCTTCTGCAGGGCTTGGGCTGCACCTAACAGTTCTTAGGGGTTACTCCTGGCTCATGTTCAGAAATCACCCCTGGTAAGCCTGGGAGACCATATGGGATGCTGGGAATGGAACTTGGGTCAGCTGCACCCAAAGCAAGAACCCTATTTGCTGTACTATCACTCTGTTCCCTGGCTCCCGTACTTTGTCGTATCAAATTTGAGTTCCTTAGGACCTATTACAAAATAAACTGTGATTAATGATTTTTCCTTACTAGAGACAAATCCAAGTATTCTCAACAATGAAGGCAATCTAGGCAAGACTATGATGTTATGTGTAATATAATATAGTTATAATAAATGCACTTTTACTTGGTAGATATTTTCAACTTATAGTAAGTTCTCAGATACAACTCCATTGTAAATAGAGGAAGATCTATAATCACAGTTCTGGAAAATGAAAAACTATGGGAACTGTATAGAGATTGGTGATTGTCTGGTTCAGTTATTGTAGTGGTATAGATGAGTAGGTAGAGCACAAAGGATTCTTAGACCAAATATTCATTGTTCCCATTCTCAAGTCACTGTTATTCTGACCTTCAAATTTGACACTAGGAAATTTATTTATATAGAGTTCTGTTTATTTTTTCTGGGAAGTTGTATAGAAATTCAGACTACTATTTCATGATTTGTGATTTTTTTAAAAAATCAGTGTAAAGAAGCAAGGAGAAAAAACCAGAATGCATCTTATCTAGAAAAGAATTCAGAATGATAGTAAAGCAGGTAAAATGCTTGCCTTGCACACAGGAGAAATAAATCCCAAGTATCACAGGATGTAGCCCTCCAAAAAAACAACAAAAAGGAATTCAGAACTTTAGATAAAAATATGTAGAATACGAAATGGGGGTTCGGAGAGGAGGTGAGGGGGAAAGTGGATAGAGGCAGAAAGTGTATAGAGGGCGGAAAGGTGTAGAGAGTTCGGGAGAGTGTATAGAGAGAAGATTGGAATAAACTGCAAGTTAGACCAAAAAAAATATGTAGAATACAATGCTAGAACACAAATTATAATATTGCTTCCAGAGGGAGGAAGCTGAGCTACATGATCTTAGATTCTTTCCAAATTTACTTTTATTTGGGTTCTGGGTTTTAGCTGTTTACATCTAAATTTTATTTTTGCTAGAGGGAATATCACTATGCCAATATATAAAACAAGGGAATCAGTCTTTGACTAAATTAAAGAATTGTATTAGATATTTAACCATCATCTCAATATTCATTCTTAAGGAAGTCTTCCTTGCTAAAGGACCAATTTTCTTTTCCATAAACATGATATCTTGGATTTTAGTTCTTTTAGGAAAGATTTTAAGATTATATATATATGCATATATACATATAAGAAAGATATTGCCAGAAAGTGAAAATAGCCAACTCATGTCTAAATACATTTTTGTGGGATTGGAGCGATAGCACAGCAGGTGCTTATGGCTAACCCAGGTTTGATTCCCAGCATCCCATATGGTCTCCAAGCACTGCCAGGAGTAATTCCTGTGTTCATGAGTCATGAGTAACCCCTGTGCATCGCCGGGTGTGACCCAAAAAGCAAAAAAAGATACATTTTGTTCTGAATTTTTACAATTTGGAAATGCTGTCATTTTATAAAACTAATACAGGTGAACAAGGTTTTCATAACAGCAATATGGTTATTCCCTAGTTTTTATTTTAATTTTTATGTGATGATGCTATCATTTGATGTCTGTATAATTGATATTACTTTCTTAATTCATAAAATTTATTCAAAATTCATAACTTATTCTATGCCTGTACTACATCGGATTTTGGGCAATAGAGAAGAGATGTCCTAAGAGAACTCAGAGTTTAGGAGAGGTTAATATAGAAGCCAGTGTTTCCCATACAATGTAGAAAATGCCTTAATTTTATATCTATGGGAATCATGGACAGAATAATAAGTAAGACTAACTATGAATTTTTTTCTGAGAACAATGTCACAAAAACGTTAAGTCCCAAAGACATATCTTAACTTCCTGCATGATTAATTTATTAAAGTTAATGTACCATAAAGTAACTGTCACTGTCTTCCCATTGCTCATCAATTTGTTCAACCAGGCACCAGTAACGTCTCTCATTGAGAGACTACCATAATGTTCTCTAGATTATATGTTTTCTTTATTGCAAAATAGTTTCTAGAATTTTTTGAAATTTATGGATTATGTGTATATTATCATGTCAGCTGGAAATAGTGATTGTGTCTGAAAGGGGTTGAGATGTATATGTAATTTTATTTTATTTATTTATTTATTTTTTTTTAATTTTTAAACCAGCTGACATACTGTCATTTATTTATTTATTTTTTCTTTTATTGAATCACCATGTGAAAAGTTATAAAGGTTTCAGGTTTAAGTCTCAGTTATACAATGCTCGAACACCCATCCTTTCATCAGTGAACATATTCCACCACCAAAAATCACAGTATAGCTCCACCCCACCCCCCACATCCCTAGCGCCCCACCCCGCCTGTGTAACTGATAAATTTCACTTTAATTTCTCTTACTTTGATTACATTCAATATTTCAACACAAAACTCACTATTATTGTTTGGAGTTTCTCCCCCTTTAAGTCAGACCTGCGGAAAAGAAAGCATTTGCTAATTTATTTTCCATTGCTGAGAATGAAGTGATATGAGGTCGAGTGGCTGCACTAGCGGCTGCATGGTTTTGGATTTCTGTATTTTAGTATTTTAGTAACTAAGTCCAGAGAAATAAATATCTGCCAGAAATTGCATCATTGCAAACTTGTACTTCTCAGCTATATTATATTCCACATATGAGTGCAATTTTTCTATGTCTGTCTCTTTCTTTCTGACTCATTTCACTCAGCATGATACTTTTCATGTTGATCCACTTATATGCAAATTTCATGACTTCATGTTTTCTGACAGCTACATAGTATTCCATTGTGTAGATGTACCAGAGTTTCTTTAGCCAGTCATCTGTTTTTGGGCACTCTGGTTTTTTCCAGATTGAGATGTATATGTAATTTTAAATGTGAACTCAGTACTGGAAAGGTAGTAAATAGGTCAAGTGCTTGCTTTCATTAATTATATAACTATGCTATGACAGAGAGAGGTTGAAGGTTATTCCAAATTAGTACTTTGCCTCCTGAATCTATGTTGTCGTGTAGATTTCTTTTATAGGATTTACACATAAGTAACCAATCCTTTTTTCCTCTGATTCATACATGAATACAGATGAAATGTTGAATGTAGTCTAATCTGCTAAAATCATTCTTGCATACTACTGTAGTGGGTGTCATTATTTTTATTTAATTTTTAAAATTTTATTGAATCACCGTGAGACAGTTACAAGCTTTCATGTTTGGGTTACAATCTCACAATGATCAAACACCCATCCCTCCACCAGTGCACATTCCCCACCACCAATATCCTGGGTATACCCCCTTTACTCACCCTCCCCCTGCCTCTAAAGCAGACAGTATTCCCCACACTCTCTCTCTACTTTTGGGCATTATAGCTTGCAACACAGACACTGAGAGGCCATCATGTTTGGTCCATTATCTACTTTCGGCATGCATCTCCCACCCCAACTGGTTCTTCTAGCCATCAATTTCTTAATGATCCCTTCTCTGTTCCATCTGCCTTCTCCCCTCCTCTCATGAAGCAGTCTTCCAGCTATGGGACAGTCCCCCTTGCCCTTGTATCTATGGTCCTTGGGTGTCAGCCTCATGTGATGCTACCCTACACTCCACAAATGAGTGCAGTCTGTAGTGGGTGTCATTAATATCTATCTCAATTTGGGTGCAAGTGGGCACAGCCATCCATAGCCATTCTCACTCTTGGTTCTCTCAGGGATCACTCCTGATGGTGCTTGAAGGACCATATGAGGTGCAGAGAATTGAACTCTTGTTGACTGTGTGCAAGTCACATCAGCTATATTATTGCTTCAACCCCATGGCCTCACACTTTTTTACCTTAAAAGTTAATGTTTTCCATGTTTACCCCTTTCCCAATCCCTCCTAAAAATATCAACAGATTGTAAGAGGGATTTTTATTCATGTGAGATTTTTATCTCAGAAGTGGTCCGGAAAGAAGAATTTCCATGTGGGACTTCCTCTTCTGTCTGTGTGGGTGATGATAGGGCAGAAATAGCAGCAGATCTCCCATCACAGCTCTTTTGTAAAGTTATTTCAAAGCTGGTCAGTGATTTCTCTGACAAGAGTTTCAAGTCTCCTCTATTTCTATAAAGAAAAATTACTTCTTTATTAGAAGTAATAAAGGAGATATAATTTATAAAATAGAATACTACCATCATTGCTTTAATAATTTTCCAGATTCCTTGGCTATGTTTTTTTCCCAACGTATATTTTTCATCTTTTTATTTTATCTTTATTTTATTTTAAATATATATTTTAATCTTTTTTAGTTTTCTCTGTCATTTGTTAGTCATTTTTCTTGAAAGAAATATATTGCTTTATACATTTGTTTAAAATCAATGGTTAGGTCTTTGCCTTTTAAGTTTCTTAAGAATGTATGTGTGTATGTATTATTAATTTTACCTGGGGTTTATTTGTAGGGTTATAATTAAAATTTAGCCTCTGGTATTTTTAGCTTCAAATCGTTTTTTTGTTATGTCTTCTAACCTTTATTCTGCTTCTGTTTTTAGTCTATTTTCTTTTGAAATCTCTGTATGTTAAAATAATAATTTCTCCTCATAGTTCCTATGTATATATTATTCTTATTAATTCTAATATCTCCATGTCTCTCATTATTTTTCAAAGAGGTTTCCCCAAGCTTCCTTTTGGAGAATTCACTTGATAATCTGTGAGAACTTTCCTGCTTTTCTCCATCTCAGTGAACTTAAATCATATGGGGGTTGATATATTTTCAGGTGATTTCCTATGTGCAGCCAGATCCTTTTGTGCCACTGATGTCACGGCAGGCCACTATATTTTGTTCATATGACTAGATACTTTGAACAACTTCCAAATTTTTCTTGCATTTCAGAGAAAACTTGATGCTAGGTTTTTCTTCTAAGCCTTCAAAGCAATAACCTCCTTGTCTTTTATGTAGCTCTCTTTGGAGAAATCTCTTTTGTCTACCCATTTATTCACTCCTGAGTTGAAATACTTTAGTTTTCAGGAGGTGACTAGGTGATGGATATAGTAATCTTTACCTCTTTCAGTGTCCACTTGAGCATTCACATCTGGTCGTGAAGACACTTTTGTGTTCTTCTCCCTCAGGATCTATTTACTGTGTACTATCCAATGAGATTCTACTCAGAAGTCTCAATTATTGGTGTTTTGTTTTAAAAGTTAGCCTTATTTTGTTATCAGTCTTTCATTATAAGTGAGAGACCTGAACATCATCCTAGACCCAATACATTATAGCTCGTTATCCTCGTTATCCCTTCAACTGGACTCACTCTTCATGACCCTTCTCCTGCCCCTTACCCCCTGCCCCTCCCACCCCCCAGCTCATTCACACTTAGCATGAACACCCTTAAGCCAGAAAGCAGTATTTCAACTGTGCTTTTCTGTGAAATTTCACATCCCATCCACCCAGAACACATTTTGCCTGTTAGTCTATGGTCCTAAAAAGGAAATATTTATGACAGAATACCTTGGGAGGAGTGTCCGGCTTCCCCCATTGATCAGTCCTTGGTCATAAATCTGGATCAAAATAAGAAAGCAATGGCCAGAGGCTGTCCCGCATGGGAAAGGCTCCTGGGATCTGCAGCCAAGATGACCTGAGACAAATTTCAGACATTGCATAGCTTTGGGGAAGAGCAGTGTCCCCAGGGAGAATGTACCAGCACATTCTAGTCACGACAAATTTTGAACTTAGGTCTGCAGCAGCTGCCAGTGTCTCAGACTATCAGTGCCCCCTGGATGCTCCTGAAGTTTCACTCTGCTCTGGATGCAGGTATTTCAGCGCTGCAGAACTTGAGACAGAATCAATCCCTCACATCTGTCCATACTAGATGGAACATATCCTCAGCTGGTGGGTTCTTGATGTGCAACACACAAGGAATTATGCAACTCACCTCAGCTTTAAAAAATTTTTTTTTGCTTTTTGGATCACACCTGGCAATGCTCAGGGCTGACTCCTGGCTCTGCACTCAGGAATTACTCCTGGCAGTGCTCAGAGGACCATATGGGATGCTGGGAATCGAACCCGGGTCAGCCGCATGCAAGGCAAACGCCCTACCTGCTGTGCTATCACTCTAGCCCCTCACCTCAGCTTTAAAGGTTAGACTTGATTTCTCCAGGTCCAAGACAAAGTGGACCCAAGTCATAGCCTAGTGGGTAAGGTGCTTGCCTTGCACATGACTGACCTAGATTCCATTCCCAGCACCTCCTTAGCCCCCCATGAGCCCTGCTTAGAGTGATCTCTTAACATGATCCAGGAGAAAGTCCTGAGCACTGCCAGGTGTGGCCCAAACATCAAATACAAAAGCGAAACGGAAACAGACATTTGAATGGGAGAGTGGCTCATTCTCCGCTCTGGAGATCGGCCCATGTCTCAGACTGACAAACTGAGATGTGTAGTCTTGCCTTTAAGTAACTTAAGCTCTCTTTCACATAAGCTACTTATGTGCATATGTCTGTAGCATATACCTCTTAAGCTTATAACCATGCATATGTGTATATATGATTCTCTTTTCTTTCCCCTGCTCCCTGCCCCCCACCCTTCCTTCACATTTCTCTAAGTATATTTGTGTGTGGTTGGGTGAAGGTGGGGGAATACCGGCAATGGACAGGCAGTATTCCTGGCTCTTCACTCAAGATTTACTCCTGAAGGTGCTTGGGCAACCATATGGCATGCCAGGAATCGAACCCTGGCCGGTCATGTGCAAGACAAGAGCTCTATCCACTGTACTAGCTCCCCGGCCCTCTAGGAAATTTTCTTTAAATAAAGCTCTTATTACAGGAGTAAAATATGTCATAGTACTAGACAAGCCTTTGTAGCTTCTAATGCTGGACGGGCTACATCCAGGTGATACAGGACTTTGGTCTGCTTCTTGGTCCTTTAAAGTAAACTGGGAAAGATTAAAAAAACTGTTAAAATTCAAAGTCTCTTACAAAGAGAAGTACAGGTACAAATCTGGTGCCTGAGTGAGCGTAAGAAGTGGCCAGGATTCTAAAGGGTCTCTTCATTTGGTTTCTTGCCCTCCAGCTGACATAGGCACTTGTGATTGTGACCACATTGCCAAGCCTGAAAAGGGCCCAGGCATGATGTTCAACAAGAGTTACAGATAATGAAATACACTAGCAACTATAGAATAAACAAGGGAATAAGACAAAACCAACACCAATAGGGTGAAAAACACCTGGGTACCCCAGGCCTGTATCGAAGCTCACCCTAAAGAAATCTGGTTCTTACCACTTACCAAATTAATTTGAATCCTCAGGGATATTACCCACCCAGCCGCACACCTTACAATAACATTTCTGCTGTGATTTATCAGTGGACCAGCTGTTTGAGTTATTATTGCTTTGTATGTTATTTATGCTACAGTTGTTAATATATTTCAATATCTTTTGTTATATGACTTGCTGTTTTCTCCATAAGATTCACTGTATCACTGTCATCTCTTTGCTCATTGATTTGCTCGAGTGAGCACCAGTAATGTCTCCATTGTGAGACTTGTTGTTATTGTTTTTGGCATATTGAATATGCCACGGGTAGCTTGTCAGGCTCTGCCATGCGGATGAAATACTCTCGGTAGCTTGCCGGGCTCTCTGAGAGGGATAGAGGAATCCAACCTGGGTCTGCTGCATGCAAGGCAAACACCCTACTCACTGTTCTATATGATAGATGTTACTGTTTCTGATGGTGCTTCTGTATCTGTTTCTAATTTTTTGTTTTGTTTTGTTTTGTTTTGTTGTTTTTAGCCCTGGCAATGCTCAGGGGTAACAACTGGCTCTGTACCCAGGTGTCACTCCTGAGGGAGTGCGAGCAATCTGAGAAGACAGGGGCTTTACTGTCTCCCCAAACCATTGCAACCTCAGGTTGGGGATGGGGATTTCCTTAAGACTGGGAAACAAAATTAAAACTAAAATGGCTCTTGGGCCAGGGAAAAGAACAGTCTGATTTTACAGAGGTTTCATAAGTCAGCAGGGAATGATGGTATTTTCATTTGAAAACTTTGAGATCAACTTGTGAAGCAATATTAGCTTCCTGGGTCTACATGACAACCACCAGACATCTCTCCATGGTGTATGCCTTTCTCTTTCATCCTTGACCTAATGTGGTTCAGCATTAAACAACACTGAATTAAGAACATTCCTTATGACTGGGAGGCAGGACCAAGGCCCAGAGAAGTGAAGTTATAAAACGATTATACTGAGATCACTGGGAACACATAAATGTCCTCCTTCCTTCCTTAAAAACAAAGAAGCAGCATGGTTTTGGAAGGTACTTGTAACCTTTTAAATTTGAGGTTTTTGCAAAACAAGAAGGAAGGGAATTAACACTGACTGAAAACTGGAATCATGCTAAAAACTATACACTTACTGTTTCAGTTTATCCTCCCGACATCATGAAATTTATTTATAAAATTTTTATTTCATAGACATACTTGCCTATGGTTCAACTTTAGCTGCAAAAATCTTATTGTTAATAACAAATACTTCCTTGATGAAGGTAGGTGGGCCTTTATTTGAACCTGGATCTGCTAGTGTCTATGATTCACACAATTCCAGTGGCAAGTGGCTGAAGAGCAGATTGGGAAGTGAAGTCATGAACTCTGAACTCGGTCTGGAGCCAGAGTGTCTGGCTTCAGACACATCTCTGCTGATTGTCCGCTTCCTGCGCGAAAACAACATCCTAAAACAAATTTATGTTGCATTTTTCTCTTTGATTAAAAAAGGGATGAGACAAACACACCTACTCTGTAAAGTTAGCTTTTGAAATATAAATGATTATGTGCATATGTCTGTAGCATATACCTCTTAAGCTTATAACCATGAATATGTATATATATATATATATATATAATTCAAAAACTGTCTTTGATCTGGTCAAATTCTAGGTGTGTTATTATTATCTAATAATGTCTAATAATAATGTTATTATTATCTAATAATGTTATTACTATCTAGTAATTATATAATAATAGCATTATTATTATTATTAGATAATTACTACTGTTAGATAGCTACTACTATTATTAGTGTTATGATGTGCATTTCAAGGTGATCTTAATTCTTACTGGTATAGAGATCCATTTGATTTAAAGGAAGAAACACAAATTTTGCTGAAGCATTAGAATATAGGTCATAATTAAAATCAATATTAAACATACATTTAAAAGATTATCTGAAGTATATAAAGATGGAATTTATAGAAGAGAGCTATTTATATAATGTCTTATATTTCTAATAATGATTCCTCCAAAGAATACACTACAGAAATCTTAGCTTGTGATTTTCTTTTAATATGTTAAAATCCCCTTTGGTATCTTTGATAAATTAAGTTTATCTAGGTTTCTCTAGAAATGCTTTTGAGACTTCACTGAGGAGTGTGGAAGAAACATTTTTCATATGTAAGTGTAAGGAACAAAGCAATATTGTTCAGAGTAATATAATAAGAGATCCGCAGAAGTTTTGATGGATTCAAGCTCCAAGTTTTGCACATTTTTTGCGAAGAAAAATGTAACAAATAAAAAAATGAGATCTATGTGTATAAGAAAATGGAATTTGTTTTAAAAACTATCCTAAGTGGGCTGGAGCTGATAACTGCCTTAATTGCCCAAGAAATTCTATATCTCTTTTCTAAGTGCTTATTATGGAAGAATTATAAGGTCCTTGTTATTGTCTATTTATTGGTTTTTCAAATATCTTTTGATTTTATTTCAGGATCCAAACACTATGTAAAGTCTCAAATGCAAGGTTAATGGGGCCATTCTCTTAGATGAGCAGTCACATGGAGACTGAGATGAAATGGATTATTAGACACATGGTATTTCAAAACGTCAGGTGAGCCCCCAAATTGGTGGGGATAAGAAAATCTCAATTGATAAAACAACTAGGTGGGATAGAGAAGCAGGAGGGGAAGGAAATGATTGATAATCTACTTAGGAGGAGGTGGCGTAGCAGTAAAGACACACATGTACATGAGACCTAGCAGAGACAGAAATACGGCCTTTTGTGTGAATAAAGGGCAAGGTCTAACTGCTCTCCTGGGTTGTGGAGCAGAGAGGGCACCGATTTTGCCAAGGCAAGAGGGTGGAGGCAACGATTAAGTACCCCTGAGGATTATTTAGAAAAGACCTCAGCAAGAAAAACCCAGGAAAAAGGGACAGAGTGAGAATGAGAGTGAGAGAGAGAGAGAAAGAGAAAAAGAGAGAGAGAGAACTTCATATGCATTTTTCAATAAACTAGTTTAACAAAATACAGTCACATGTAAATGTATGGACTTCATAACGAAGCTGGTGTTGGTACAAATCCCAAAGTATCCAAGCCAAAGAGGATAATTTTCCTTGTCTGGCAGGAAGGAATCACAAGCTTTGAAGACCCAGACCAAGGAGAAGGCCTTTCCGCTTAGCATAAAACTTACCTAGTAGTAGCATACAGTCTCTGAAGCTAAAATGGTAAGTTTATCAGAGTTACTCATATCATAGCAGAAAGCAGTAAAGAAAAAATGAGGCACTACTTATCCCTTAGCTGTATGTGACTATACCTATAGGATGGGGATGTCTTTACATTAAAATAATATCAACTAAGGCCCGGAACTGAGATCTCCAAGCCTGCTCAGATCGGTACTGGGCCTCTTCTACCCAGATCCCCCATTTTCTAGCAGCTAGGCAGTCACACCCAAAAACTGCCCCCTGCACCGTGTAATCCCACCAACGACCAACATCCAGAGACTATAAAACCAAGCTTCCAGAAGCAAAGCAGCCACGAGACATCTTATAGTCTAGTTCTCCCTCTGGGAGAACCTGGCAAGCTACCGAGTGTTCCTGCCCACAAGGGAGAGCCTGGCAAGCTCCCCGTGGCATATTCATATGCCAAAACCAGTAACAATGATGGGTCTCATTCCCCTGACCTGAAAGAGCCTCCAACACAGTACCATTGGGAAGGACAAGTAAAGAGAAGCTGCTAATATCTCAGTGCTAGGAAAAATGAACACCACTTGTTACTGAGACCGCTCAAGAAAATCAATGATCAATGGGATGATGATGATGATGATGATGATGATGATGATGATGATGATGATGATGATGATGATGAGCTGTATTAACTGAGATGTAGATGTTTAATAATAAAGGGGTTAGTTCAACATTTGTGAAGAAATTGTTGCTGGTGACAAAAGAAGTAAGGTATCCCGGGAGCTTATGTGAAGAAAATTGTGGAGAGGCAGCAGCCTCGAGAAGGTATAAACCCAAAGGTATAAACCAAACCTTTACACCTAGCTCAGTGACCTGGGGAAATGCCTAGGAAATCTGGGACTTATAAGAGTCTGCCATGAGAACTTGTGTCGCACAAGCTCCAGAAAAAGGTGTCAAACAGCACCTGATTCCTCTTGTTTCACCCAGCATAGGAAATAATTCCTGGCACCGAGTGTCTCTAGGAGCTGTCGATTCTAGGCTGGACCAAAGAATTTCTCCATGCAGGAAAGGAATATTTCCCAGGGTTTCCAGGTCCATCACTTATTCTCATAGAAGACAATTTCAGGAAAGGAATAGTGAAAAAAAGCAAGTTTATTTGGGAAGTAAGAAGAGAGAAATGGAGCAAGAGAAAGAGCTGCTTGCTGAAAAGAAAATGTCCACTTCTCTCTGTGGAAAGCCCAAGGTACACATCCCAGGCAGGGCACATTTTGGGCCATTTCATTAGAATGGGGAATGTACCCTAAAAAAAAAGAAAAGAAACTACACATCTCAGACAGGTAGGCCCAAGTGTTAGCATTTCCTGTCAAGTTCCTTTATATACGGTTTTCCCAAATTTCCTCGACTCCCCTCTACCCCCTCCAATACACACACACACACACACACACACACACACACACACACACACACACACTGTTGTCACTGTTGCCAGAGTGGTTCCTGAACCAGGCCTAGAATCCTGCCTCTCAGTGATTTTCCAGGATGCTGATATGGGTCTTTTATGTCAAAGGAGCATGTTTTTCTTAACATGCATCCCTATTCACTCTCCTAAACTACAGCACATATTAACTCTATATCTAACCTAAAAAGACTCCTTACCTAAGGATGACTGCTGTTTTCATAGGATGAGAAATTTTCTATTCAATATTAAAACAGAAGCATACTGTCCTTCATAAGTTCAACTCTTCTTAGGAACTGATAGTCAAAGAATTTTGAAATCTCCAAAATCAAACTTTAGTTGAGGAACTGCAGAGGTGTTTTGATTCAACCTCATCAAACAGGCATACACACTCGCATCCAGACTTGCTAGGGAACGAGAAATGGCTCTGTTTTTAAGTCTCAGATATGGCTCAGTTTACCCATTTCTCCTCCAGAAGGAATGACTGTGGCTCCCTCTTTTGTTTTTGTTTGTTTCACACCTAATTGTGTTCAGGGCTTGCTCCTATCTCTGTGCTCAGGAATCAGTCCTGGTAGACTTGGGATACCATGTGGAGTGTGGGGGATCACACCGAGGTTGACTGCATGCAAGGCAAACACCCCACTAGCTATTTTGACTCTCAGGCCCCTTCCTTCTCCTTTTCATTCTCTAAATACTTAGGTTTTTCTGCCCCACTGTGCTGGAGACAGTTCCATAGATAAAAAAGTATATTTGATGTTGATAGCTCACATGATGGGTCATGATTTTATATCTACTTACTTTGGTTTCCTTTTGTAAACTATAAAAGGATATTATCCCCTTCAATACAAATTAGGAAAATTTACTAAAAAGAAAAATAAAGTCCAACACTTTCTATTGCACATATCACATCAGTTTTCAATATCTTCTCGTTTCTAGGGGGTTAGATCCCTAGATCCATCTAGGGACTTTATATTACATTTGGAAACTGAAGGATTTTTGTAAACAAAGTTGGTTAAAGATGATAAATTTAACTAGTACAACTTTTCAAACGTAGATTTGTTCTACTTTTAACCATAAGCACAACCAAAACAAATATGCATTTGAAATTTTATGTTTGTTTGCAGAGAGTCTCTTGCTTCCCCTCTAAACCCATTCCCCATGCCTGGCTGTATTCCCCAGGGCCCCTTGGAAGGGGTGGGCTCCAGCTTCCCTCCCTTCCCCAAGCAGAGCTCCCGTGGCCGAAGACCTCCAGAGCCTAGCCACAGCCATGCTCAAGGCCCCTCTCCACTTGTTTGGACAAGTCTCACGCATGAAGGAACTGGCAGAGGAACTCAGGTGTGTGGGAACCGGGGTTGAGATCTCCAAGCCCGCTCGGATCGGGACTGAGCCTCTTCTGTCCAGATTTCCCATTTTCCAGTAGCTAGGCGGTCACACCCAGGGACTTCCCCCGGCTCGGTGTAATCCCACCAATGGCCAACATCCAGAGACTTAAAACCAAGCTCCCGGAAGCAACATCTTATAGTCTAATTCTCCCTCTGGGAGAACCTGGCAAACTACCGGGAATTTCCTGCCCACATAGGAGAGCCTCGCAAACTCCCCATGGTGTATTAATATGCCAAAACCAGTAACAATGCTGGGTCTCATTCCCCTGACCCTGAAGGAGCCTCTAATGTGACACCATTATAAAGGACGAGTAAAGAGAGTCTCCTAAAATCTCAGGGCTAGGACAAATGGAGACGTTACTGAGACCACTCAAGAAATTCAATGATCAGCGGAATGATGATAATGATGATGATGAAGGTATTTTAGAAGGACTTAAGAGGTTAAATTTCTAAGTGAAAATTAAGGTCTATAATTTATCAGACAAGAATAAACCATAAACCAAACATATTTCCTTAACAACTTTGTTTTCTCCAGACAAATGCTGCTTGAGAAATCAGAAGACTGTCTTCACCATACTTTTATATGTTATTGAAAGGAAGTACTGTAGCTAATATAGCTATAAAAAAGAAACACTTATTCTTAAATGTCATCTATTTGCTGGACCTGAACTGGGTAAGGATCCGACTTGATTCATTCAATTACTGTTCCCAGCAGTGTTCTCACCAACATATTGCTTTTTGGCTGCTCAAGAGAGCTGAAATAAGATTGGGCTGTATGCAAGAAAGACCTCTAAGAGAGAAATAGAGGTTATTGGTTTTAAAAACTACCGACAGTCTATTTTATACGTGTGTTTTTCAAATGAATTTGAAATATAATGCTTTAAAAAAAACTCAGAAAACAAAGCTTACAAAAAAAGGTAATAAAATTGGCATTAAATTCAAAGCACAAAACTAAAATGTTGTCTTTTGTGGATTTGAAATTACAGTGTTCTATTTTTTTGATAAATCTATATTTTCTACATCATAAAAATAAAAATGCATGGTAAAAATAGCATTAGAGAAACATTTCCATCACTGTTGAAGCAGGCAGTTAGATAGGACTTGCGTGTGTCGGGGGGATGTTGGGGGGGAGAGGGGGGTGCTGCTGGTTTTGGAAAGTTGGGGGGGAAATAGTAAAACTAAGATGGAATTTAATGAAGTTACTCTGTCACTAGCCTTAAAATAGCAGAATGTATTTTGGCTGAACCTACTTTGTGGACACAGGAACCGAGCTTAATAAGATTCTATCAGGTACCAGTACTGGCCCAGGGAAGGCTGGGTCCCACTTCTGGAAAGAAGCTCCAATAAGAACAAAAGGTTGTGATCAGAACATGAAGATGGACACCAAAAGTGTCAAGCTCTTTCTCTGTATAATTTCATAGCAACAGGCTTTTTATTCCTGCAGAAAGTGCCAACTAATAGCAAAGGGTTTGGGAGAAAACCAATAAAACCAACTCAGCACAGGTGAGGAAAGTGCATCCCCATTCTGTAGGGGTGACGCACAGCTCCACCTGAGGTATGTACAATCTCGCTCCCCCCTGGAGAAGCCCATGTCCTCTCTTACACATAATTCCCTCTCTCCATTCTCATAATCTTTAAATAAAAATGTTATTGCTCTCACTGTTTGTCTCCTTCTGAAATTCTTTTCTGTTCAGGGACGGTGATGGGACCAGGTAACCTGGGCAGGGATTTAGGATTAACTTTCCTGCAAAGAGCAGTTCCTGGCTGCAGTCTGGGTTCCACAGCTCTCCAAGAAATCAGACATCAGGGATCATCTTCCAATTGGGCAGAATAACTGGAACCCAGGTACTGTTGGACAGCTATTATTTTGGAACTGGTGAGACATCAGGTCTGTACAGGTGTGTATCATGAAGGTGCTCTGAGCAAACTTGTTATACCTAAACTTCCCAGGCATACTCTACCATGGTGGGTAGAGAGGGAAGTGGTAGATGCCTTTCTCAAGGCTGCCATTTCTCTCCTCCCCATTTCACTTAAGTCAACTGCAACACATTATGTTTATTTTCTCTTTACTAGTAAATTATTTATAAAGATGACTCATGAGTGAAAACTTCTTTACAACCTTTGAAATAGTTTTTGGTTTTATTAAAAAAGGAACCCTTGGAGGATCTTGCATATTAAATTTTATAATGTCTTGTCTACTATAGTTCTAACTTTGTGATAAGTTGCCAGTAAATTTGTTTGGAACTAGACACATTTGAAAACTTTCTGACTTTGGACCCCTAGCTACAGGTTTAATTTAAAATTTGCACCACTGAAAATTTCTTGAACATTGGTGAAAAACATATTTATTGTATTGTTAATGGTAGATTTATTAAAGTAAATAGAAAAATAATATTTGAGAACTTTACCTAATGTACTGAAATATTTATCCTAAAAGAGACTTAACCTGTGACCCTAGAACTATAATTAGATTTATTCAGAAACAGATCTTATAGACAGTCCGATGTTATAATTGATTGATTTAGCTATGTTGAAATTGTATCACTGTATCACTGCTATCCTGTTGCTCATTGATTTGCTCAAGCGGGCACCAGTAACATCTCCATTGTGAGACTTGTTGTTACTGTTTTTGGCATATCGAATATGGCATGGGTATCTTGCCAGGCTCTGCCTTGCAGATGAGATACTCTCGATAGCTTGCTGGGCTCTCTGAGGGGGACAGAGGAAATGAACCTGGGTTAGCGGCATGCAAGGTGAATGTCTTACCCGCTGCACTATTGCTCCAGCCCATGTTGAAATTAAAGTACTAATTAGACAGTGCTAACGTATACAGGACGAATATATTTGGTTTTGGATGGAAGGGTGGAGACAACTGGAGGTGCTCAGGAGGTACTCCTAATAGAATTTAGAATCCTGTGCCTGGGATTCTTTCTAATGGTGCTGGGGAGCCCTATGGTGCCAGGGACAGGACACAGAACCGCTGCATACAATGCATGCAGTCAGCCTTTGAGCCATCGCTCTGACCCTAACAAGTGCACTTCGGAGAAAACTTAATTATCTTGTGATGAGAAAATGACTCCTATGATTAATTTCCTAATATATTCTCCTGCAGTAGGCTTTAGAATTTCCTAACTTTAATAAAATGGTTTATGGAAGGGATTCCAAGGTGGGTCATTATTAATATATAATTCTACCACCTCGACAGATGAATATAAAAGGTAAACGAACATGATGAAGCATTATTTACAGCAGTTTTTTTCTCCTCCAGTGATTTTTATTTGGGTGCTTCTCTTCTACCTTAGTATTATAAAATTCTTTATTAATTAAAAATAAAGAGATGGACCCTGCTGTTGTCTTATTGTCCTGCCTGAAAAATGGAACATATTATTATATGCATTCAAATATAATATTAAAGGAATACGAGGTTTAGTAAAAGTTTGCATATATTACAGGTGGGTCATGAAGTTACTAATAAGCTTTTACCCTCATCAGCCATTCTACTGACAGGGACAAAAGGGGGACAGGCAGGGTAAGATTAGGAATATGGCCTAAGAAAACAAATTATTGGAAAAGAATATCCTAACAGTGGGTCTCAATGGTGCCTAACACCTACATGACTAGGCTCTGCCCTATAACCTAAATGAACACACACCAGAAGATAATGTCTCAACATCCTACCCCTGTTTTTCCAGCTGATTATTTAAATTAATTATTTAAATTATTTAAATTAATTATTTAAATTATTTAAATTAAATAAGGAAATGTTCACTAATCCACTTTGTTAAAAAAAAAACGCTAAGGGGAAAGGTTTCAGTCTTTTTCTGGAATTCTGCTTAAGGAAACCCCTGACTTATCTGAGGGCTTTTCTGATTTATTTTCCCTTCTGATTCCTTTCCTTAAGTGACAACTTTTCTGACTTTGGGTGTTTAAGCTCCATCCCTCGACTTAAATAATGACTGCTAGAGGACAAGAACTCCAGCACCCATGCCTGGAGTTAATAACACACTATTAAGGTGTTTAACTAGGTGGACGACTATAGGTAGAAAAGATTGCTACAATGACCATTGGTAATTTCCTCGTATGTCCTTGGAAAAGATGCCTGCTGACCTTCAGAGAGTCGCTATTACCGGACCTAATGGTGCCCATTGTTCTTTAAGGCATCTATGCCTTGCCTTTTGGTCCCTAATTAAGCAGCCCTCTATAGATTATTTTGACTTTTAATTTTCCAACATTCCACAGGTGTATTACATTATCACAATTTAATAGAGTCGAAGGAAACAGTCTCTCTTTATCTGAAAAAGTTAATGAGGCTCCAGAAAAAGCTATTATAGTGCCCAGAGAGAGTAGGCTTTAGGTGGCTGAGAAGTTACTTTAAAGCCACTGACCTAGAATTTTATGTAACATATTAAATAACAATTTAATGTCTTGATTAATCCTCTGGCTTTCTAGGGATACCTAACATACTCTATGATTTATAATCACGACCATGATTTTATAAGACAAATGTGTTTGCAAATATTTAAACCTTAAACCTCATAATGGCCTTTTCCAAATGCAGATGTGTTTAAAAATTGTAATAGGGACAGGAGAGCTAGCACGGGATTAGAGGCATGTGCTATGTATGTGTAAGACCTGAGTTTGGTCCCTGGTATTGATTGCCCCCTCTACCCTCAGAAAAGCACTGCTGGATGTGGCCCTGATGGTCCTAGCACTCTAGGGGCTGCATCTCATTGGAGCTTTCGGCCGAGCACTCTGTCAGAGTGGCTGAGTTGCTGGGAGTGCCCCTGGTCCATTTCTCTACTTCAGCACTGCGTGGGTATCCTGAGCCCCTTCCTGTCCCAAAAGGATTGCTAAATAGAATTCTGAGCTAACATGATTTTGTTGGTGGTGATGGTTGCTTTGGATATTTTGTTAGGAACCAGAGAACTTATGTTCTATTTGCAATGTGATATTACAAGCCTTACTTAACTCTAGCTTTTTATATTCAAAGCACATTTGTTTTTAAATTAAAATGATCTACTTACTTCGAAGGTGTGTTTATACTGGTTTCTGCTTTTTCTTTTTTATTTTTTGGTCACACGTGACGATGCATAGGGGTTAGTCCTGGCTCTACACTCAGGAATTACTCCTGGTGGTGCTCAGAGGACCTATGGGATGCTGGGAATCAAACTTGTATTGGCCATATGCAAGGCAAATGCCCTACCCTTTGTGCTATTGCTCCAGCCCCCTTTTCCACTATTTACAAAACAAATTATAAATACATTATTATTTTATTGAATTACAGTGAGATACAGTTACAAAGTTTGCATGTTTGAGATTCAGCCATATTATGATTGAACACCCATCCTCCACCAGTGCACATTCCCCACCATCAAGATCCCCAGAACCCCCCACCTCTCCCATCCCAGTCCTCACCCTACCTCTATGGCAGACAATTTCCCCAATACTCTCTCTCTACTGTTGGACATTTTGTTTCCCCCGAATTTTCCACCACCATTCAAGCCTGCCTTTTCATTGCTCATTTTGAATATCATGAGAGTACACGTGGCCACTTTGCAGCCACGTGCTTCTGGGATCCTAGGTTGTAGATGGTTGGATTCCAGAGACATCTTTGTAGGGCACTACTCTATTTTGGGATTTAGTTGGGAGTCTCTGGACCAGGCTGTTGGCATGCCAAAATGGCACCTGGCAGAAGCTTGTGGGCATGACAGCTAAGCTACGGAGTGGGCGGAGAGCTGGGGTAGGACAGCCTGAGTCCTCTGCTGCCTTGCAGCCTGGAGATTTAGTCCTGATCCCCACATACCTGGGCCTTGCTTGTGAGAGCTCTTGGATTCCAGGATTCCATCTGGAGTAGGTGGGAAGACAGCACCTGCTCCATCTGAGGTGCCCTGGCAAAATTAGCTCAGTATGGCGTGTGGAAATATCTCTGGTGCTGCAGTGCCATCTTGGACTGGTTGTTGCATCTCTGGACCAGGGTGATTGGAATGCCAAGATGGCGCCTTTTCTACTTTTTATATGGCCAATATGTCAGCTGTTTAGGTAAGCATCAACTACAGATTGCTCAGGCTTTCAAAATAAAGAATTCATAATTCCACTTACTGACAAAAGAAAAGTTTGTGCATTTGTGGTTTAGGCATTACAGACCACAGAGTTAGCCATAGATTTTTCATGTAAGTAGTATTGTTTTAAACAAACTGAATAGTGAAAAATATTGCAATGAAGTTGTCTTTGTAATTCTCATAAAGCTTTGGCTTCATTCATTCCTTAAGGCCAAACATTCAGTTTGAGAATTAGGAAATGTTCTCATTATGCTAGTATGTTCTCTCAGTTAAACAAAGTTGCAATAAATGTTGTCTATGATCAAGATTGTAGTTTGTAGTATTATGTCAGCTCAACAGAGGTCATTTGTAGTTCATCAACTAGCCCCTGCAAGAACCTTTGCCTTGAACCATGAAAATTCTAACATTAGTTATAATGTCTTCAGAGAACTGACCCACTCAGTAAAGTTGTTTTTTAAAAAAAATTACTATTTTTCTGGCTGCAATGATCTTTTTTGTCAAATACTGCCTTAAAACTTTAAATTAGTTTAGGCCTAACATCTTATAAACAATGAATTTATAATACTTTTGATTCACTGGCATATAGTCCACCTTTGCAGAAAATGCTGAGAAAGCAGATTTGCTGCAACAGCAACAGGAATAGGGCTATTTGCTGAATTGCAAATGAAACCTCTTTCTTAGCTCCCAGAGCAGCTGGCTTCTACGGTCCTGGAGCATCCTCTCCAAACCCAGTTAGTGATAACCTTTCAGCAACACTATAAATCAGGGACAGAGATTCTTAGGAAATAAAGAGTAGAACAATGCTCCAAATATCAGATCCAAATATCATTGTATAGGCGAGCATCTCTCCAGTCTGTCCTAGCATCTCTCCAGTCTGCTTTGCTCATTTTAAATGGAAAATTGGACCACTATCTGCAAGCACAATTTTAGAAGCAGTTTTAATATTCAAACAGTCCTATGCTAATGATAGTTCACATTACCAGATTAAAGCGCTAATGAAAGTATTTAAGGTGTTGCAAAGGCATGCAGTTCGCCTTGTCTACCAGATGATGAGAAAGCGAATGGTCAAAGAAGGCAAGGATATCAAACTGCAAAGATAACTATGACATTAAAAAGACAGCAAGAAAAAAAATAACAACTATTTCTCCCAATACCCTCCCCTTCATTTCTATGGTTATCAATTATGTTGACTCAATAAAAAACAATGTGTTTACACAAGCGCAGGTCCTAGTTATACTGCTTTCCTCTACTCCAGATAACCCAGCCAAATTTCAAAGAGTAGTGCTAGGACAGAAAATGAGTTCTTGGCTTGAAAAAGCCTTGTCCTGCTGAAAGGCAAAAAATGTTTCGGTATGAACTTGCAACTTCTCATATAATCAGCAAAAATACCAGTTTAGTCGAGAATTGCTTGCTGAAGGACCCCAAGTTCTCTTGTCCCCCGAAGCAGATAGTCCCATCTCCCTTATGCCTCTGGAGTTAGTAACCTAAAAGAAGCCAAGAGCACTGCCTTTACTTTGTTCAAAACCCTCCTCCCCCACACACCAATCCAAGGAACCATCATGCCAGTTCTGAGTTGACCATGAAAGAAGGGAAAAGTGGTGGGTTTTCCAGAGAAAGGCTACCTCTCATCCAGTCATGGAACCAAATATTTCTCCCTTTCATTACAGAAGAGAATGAGAGGTGATACACCAGGGCCATTTGGTTTTGCTCTTTTTTTTGCTTTCTGGGCCACATCCTATTATGCTCAGAGCTTATTTACTTGGGCCACATCCTATTATGCTCAGAGCTTAAGGATTACTCCTGGTGGGGTGCCCTGGGACCATATATGATGCTCAGGGTTTCACCTAGGTCTGTTGCCTGCAGAACTGTACTTTCTCTTTAGCCTCCTTCCTTTCAGGTACTTTTGGGACATTTTAGTCTAAAGAGCTGCCCATTGTATTCTTATGGATTATTACTTTTTCTTCCTTTTCTGCCAATAATCACCTCTATCACTGAGTCACAACCGTGTACTCTGCTGTATGATAGTGATAACATTTAGTCACATGTTTATAGCTCCAGAAGTTAAGGATTCCCTCTGGATACTCATTCGTTGACCAATTCCTTTTTTTTTTTCATTTTTTAATTTTATAAGTGAGTTCACAATATTTGATTACATTTAATATTCAAACACCCATCTTACCACCATTACACCTTCCTACCTCCAAATTAAAGATGTTTCCATCCCAAGTCCCAATCACTGTCCCAAAACACAATTGAAAGATGGGGCTGGGGCAATAGCACAGTGGGTAGGGTGTTTGCCTTGCATGCAGCTGACCTGGGTTCGATTCCCAGCATCCTATATGGTTCCCTGAGCATCTCCAGGGATAATTCCTGAGTGCAGAGCCAGGAGTAATCCCTGTGCATTGCCGGGTGTGACCCAAAAAGAAAAAAAAATACAACTGAAGGAATATATTTTGTATTGTTTGTTATGAAGAACTGCTGAACATGCTTACAAAAAGATGTTCATATAGGAAACTGTGAAGATTGTTCTATTTGGGCAGGAGCCATTATGACATTCTATAGGGTATCACTAACATGTTAAAGTTTGGGTGATGTAAGATTTGGTATATATCTGAAAATATGTATATATGCATATATTTTTTTCTCTATGATTTGTTGCCTACTGTCTGAACCTGATCAAATATGGTGTGGTAATTATGGGGAGTGGGTAGGAAGTATCTTATGCGTGGCCACGTGGTCCAGGAATATGTTCACTCATATGTGAAGCTTGAACCAAACATGTGGGGAGCGGCCTTGAGCATGGTGGCTGTTGGGTTGTGGAAGTCAGCTGCTGGGGCTGGGTCCCTTGTGGTGGGTAGGGCTCTCACCCGCCCCCTCTGGGGTGCCCCGAGTGAAAACAGCCTGACGTGGAGTCTGGTGACATGGTTATGGAGACCTCATGTTGTTCTCCCTTCTGGGAGAAGCAGCCATGCGATCTGCTAGTTGATCAATTCTTATTGATTTTAAGGCAAATTTTGCATGTAATTAAAATCCTAAATCATAACTATGTTTGAATTTTTTTGTAGTGGTGTGTGTGTATGTGTGTGTGTGTGTGTGTGTAGTGCAGTGCAATGCTGGTGATTGAATTTAGGTCTACAAGACAGATCTGTTAAAATTTTAAACTATAAAGAAAAATTTTATTACTAAAATTGGTAAAATTTAACATTCCTTAAATATTTTAATTTTCTTTTTGGTCTTATTCACATGCTTACTATAATAATAAGTAGTGTCAGGAAGAGAGCAGAGGGGGCATGCTTTGCATGTGCTGTTCTCTGATTTGGGCCTCAATGCCATGTGGTCCCTCAAGCATTGTGTTTGAGCACCAGGCAATGTGGTCCTCATGGGACTTGAGCATCACCATGGTGACTCTGTTGCTGGCAACTCAGAGTTTGAGTGGAAGCTCAATTTCCAGACCTGCATTCCGACTCTTTGGACGGGTTGCCTGACAACCACTTGGGGAACACTGAGCACTGCTTGAAGGCATTTCCGGGAGTAAAGACAACAAAAATCACGCTATTTTTCTAAAACCAAAGACAAGAATTCATCAGGAAACCTGACTGTATTCTCTCCCTGTTCACATCCCTGTGTCTCCAAAAGACTAATCTCTAATTGCAGCCTATTGAATTTTTAACCCAACCCCAGATTTTAGCTTATGTTCTGACAATAGATAATTGGATATAAATGTGAAATAAAACTATTAAAAGAATGAGCTTATATAGTTTTTTAAATTGTATAACATAAGTAAAATAGAAGTAAGTGATGAATTTGGGGATTTCTCAACCTACACCATCCATTCATCACCTTTATCGTTTAAATTATGTAAATCTCAAGGCTAGAGCTATATAGGACAGATGGCAGGGCACTTGCCTTGTATGTGATCAACTTGGGTTTTATCCCTGGCATCCCATACAGTCCTCCCAAACCCACGAGGTGTAATTCCTGAGATTAGTCCCAGGAGTAAGCCCTGAGCACTGCAGGGTACTGGATCCCCCCAAACCCCAAATTTTATATATTTATTTTTTGTTGCTGTTGTTCATTTGTCTTTGGTCTTAGGGTAATACTTGGAAATGCTTAGGTGTTATTCCTGTCTCTTCTCTAGGCATTGCTGCTGGCAGTATTCAGGGGACCATATGGAATGCTAGGGATAAAGCTTGGTTGGAGTATGCAAGGCAAGCACCCCTTGTACCGTCTCTATATTATCTCTCCTCTCTAGACTCAGTTAAGTGTTTCTTCTGAACCAAACATTCACTATTTTAGTCAGAATTTAAGTTAATAAGGAGATACAGATTAACAAACAAAAAGATTGCTCTGTTCATAGATCCAGTATTTCTAAATGGGAAATAAAAACCAACAATAATAAAGAAATAGCATTTTTATATGCTTTGGATAAAAGCCTACAAGTGGTACTGATGAGTTTTACAGTACTTCTATATTTATTTTTTTCAAAGTTTGTTAGACATGGAGTTTGTACCAATTTACATTTTCACTTTCAAAGTATTAGAATTCTTTGACTCCCCATCTTCACTAACACTTATTTACAATCTTTTAAATATTGGTAGTTCTCACTGATTTGAAGTGATGTCATGGATTCAATTCATATTAACCTCATAAAAAATTGATGTTTAGCATTTTTTCATGTATAAATCGTTTTCATGTCTTTAAAGTAATACATCACCAGGTTTCTGTCTTTCCCTTCTTTCATTAGATTTCATTAGTTGCCAGCTTTTAACATTGCTGTTTTTGTTCCTTAATTTTATGAATTCTTAATATAATTTTGATATGATATGCAATATCATATTATATGATTTTAAAGTTATTATATGCAAAATCTTGTTCTAATTGTTGGGACATCTTGTATTTGTGGTAGTTTAACTGTGTAAAAAATTTTTTTTAATTTGACATAGTCCCTAAAGCATCTAACTTTGATTTTTGCTCTACTTGTCTTAATAGAATTGAAAACTAATTTAGCCAGAAAGAACTTTTAGTTTAATAAATTTAGGTGATAATGAGTCAATATGTAAAAATGAAAAGAAATTATACTCCTGAGTTAATCGCCATGTGCAAATATAAATTAGTATTTTTCTGTGATATTTATCTTTAGTTTATACCTGAAAATTTTATTATAGATGATTCATATACAAAAATGTAAATGTCTCCCTGTTGTTCTTCTTTTCCCATACCATTGTATTATTTCAGCAATGATCATTTCTTAATTTTGAATCCTTATAAAGTTCTTCTGCTTGTTCTGCATATTGGGACTTAGATCAGGAAGCAGGAGATTTCTGTTTCCATTAGAGATGATTTCTTGTTAAGATTGACTCAATTTCAATAACTTGTTCTCCTGAGATAAGCCACTTTGAAGTTTCTTGAATAATTTTCCATCATATTTCTCATTATTGGCATTGAAAAATTTCTTTTGCCTTGAAAATCTCTATGCATATTAATATGGCAAAGCTATGCCTGACTTTTAGCCATGGATTCAGGTGTGGTGCTTCATTCCTTGTCTCCTGAGAAATCCAATAAAAGATTTTTCTGAATACCTGTTTATGTCTGAAACATGAAACTGCTTTAATACATAAACAGAAACTTGCTGGGACTGTGAGAAAATTATCCTAGAAATAGGACTGAAGGTGAGATATCACATAAAGAATATAGATTCAATTTAGCTCTCACATACATATGCACAATATGTATATGTATGTATAGTTTATTGTTTATTTTTTACCCTCAATTTAACTGCTACTATAATGAAGTTTGTTGGACAATCTGGAGCACAGGCTGCCACTATTGGATAATATCTAAGAAAGAATTTGGATCAAAGTCTGGCTCTGTCAGGTACAAACTACATGGCTTTGGTTGTTTTGCCTATTTCTGTGAAACTCAAGTTTTCTTGTTTTTTATGGGAATTTCCTTTTATCTCCATATTCTATAATACAGAGACTATAAAACCAATCTCCCAGAAGAGAGTGATGCAGAGTCTCTTGCCTCCGAGCCTGGCTGTCTTCACCAGGGCCCCTCGGAGGGGCCGGGTTGAGTTTCCTTCCCCGCTCTGAGCAGAGCCCCGGCAGCCGAAGACCTCCAGAACCCAGCCACAGCCATGCTCAAGACCACTCTCCACATGTTCAGACAACTTCACGCATGAAGGAACAGGCAGAGGAACTCAAGTGTGTGGGACCTGGAACTGAGATCTCCAAGCCTACTCAAATCGGGACTGGGCCTCCTCCACCCAGATCCCACATTTTCCAGGAGCTAGGCGGCCACACCCAGAAACTGCCCCCTCCCCCGGTACTGTGTAATCCCATCAATGGTCAACATCCAGAGACTATAAGACAAAGTTCCCAGAAGTGACATCCTAATGTCTAGTTCTCCCTCTTGGAGAATTGGCAAGCTACTGAGAGTTTTCCTGCCCTCATGGGAAAGACTGGCAAGCTCCCTATGGTGCATTCATATGTCAAACATAATAACAATGATGGGTTTTATTCTCCTGACCCAGAAAAAGCCTCTAATGTGCACTGTTGGGAAGGACGAGTAAAGAGAGGCTGCTAAAAATTTCAGGACTAGGATGAATGGAGACATTACTGGGCCCGCTCGAGAAAATCGACGATCAACGGGACAATAGTGATTGTGATAGTGATCCTATAATGATTAAACATATATATTTTCTGTATATATATATGTCTTTATGTCCAGCACTGTAGTGTGGGTACGAGGGGGTCATTACAGTAGAGTTTGGCGCCTGCAGGGGGGAGATTTACTGTGGCATTTGAGAACCAGCTTGCAACTTGCAAGTCATGTTGTTCTCCATGATGAACAGCCCTGATATAACTCTCCTTTGAGCCATATCCCTGACTCATTTTGATGCATATTTTCTTCTTCCATTGACTGCCTCTTTAATCTGTTTTACTTACCTTGCCCTACTATGTTACAGTCTAGCTGAAGGTCTTTTATTTTTTTCCATCCTTTGAGCCTCCAATCTAATACTTTGTTTTCTCAAAGAAGTGGTCTCTAACCTTTGCCAATTAAATTGTCCCTGCTGAAAATTCTCTTAGTACCATGTATATTTGTGATAGCATTGGTGGCTATTGAAATCCAGTAATGATGCCATTTGAGTCCCTGAGAAGCATTTTCTCTGTGTATGGACCAAAAGACCAGGCAAATTGTTTGTTTTTTAGTCCCCTGGTTAACTTTATCAGCAAGTCTGGTGTTTAGCACTAAGTAGAAAACAAAAAATACTTCTGAATGAGTGACCAAATCTACTAAGCTATATTTCAGATTTTACTAGTTAGTTCATAGAATAGTAAATGTAAAATTAGCCTTCTTTTGTTTCCAAAGACCTTGAAAAATAGAAATACTGAGATAAAATGTTAAAAGGAAAGATTCTGACTGAGCTAAATGTTAAGTGATACAAGTTTAGACATTGAATCTTTAATTGATGTCCTCTTTAAGCAAGATCCTCTGTCATTTTTAAAATGGAAGTGATTATGATGATAATGATGATGATAGTGATAATGAAAATATAAAGGCTAAACTTTATGAAAAATTTACTATATGTGTCAGGCACATAACTAAATGATATAAATTCACCATCATTCATTCGAGAATGAATATGAAATACATATTAATAGAAATATAAATATAGCAACACATAGCATTCATAGCACTCTGTGCTTAGCATATATAAAAGCACATTACATTTATTATTTAATTTAATTTTCTCAAGTGTTTAGGAATATCAGATGAAATATTAATGTGTCACAGTCAGAAAACAGATATCTGGAAAAAGAATACTTCTATATTGCTTAATTAAAAAGTGCATTATTTTATAAAATGGATATTAGTAGTGTTATTTTTATTTCTAGTTCTATTCAATTCTATGCCTCTTTTGATTTAAAAATATAAAATTTATTCTAAATGCTTAAGATTTTCTTGCTAGAACTAGTTTTTTTCCCTGGCCTCTTTTAAAGTAGTCTATTGCTATTTAATTTTCATTTGTGAGAAAACTGGCATAGTTGACTTTGCCATATTTAATATTCAATATTCTTTATTCTCCGTGGGCAAAGAAAAATCACATTTTATACTCATATTGTGAGATAGCTGCAGAGTTAATAAATTATTTTTAAACTTTCAGGTTTATGCAATTATATCATAAATACTTTTACCAACTCTCCAAATTTGAACTATTGGCATATTCTAAGCAATTTTCATTTTTAATGTATTTCTGAGATATTTCATTAAATTAAAACTAATTTCTTATTACTTTTGAAAATAAACTTTTAAGGTAAAATAGAGACATATACTCTGGTTGATTCAAACTATTACAAAAGATAACTTATATGTTGTATTTTCTTATCACTGTATCACTGTATCACTGTCATCCCACTGGCCTGGATTCTATTCCTCTGTCCCTCTTGGAGAGCCGGGCAAGCTACTCAGAGTATCCCCGCCTGTACAGCAGAGCCTGGCAAGCTACATGTGGCGTATTTGATATGCCAAAAACAGTAACAACAAGTCTCACAATGGAGACATTACTGGTGCCCACTCGAGCAACTTGATGAGCAATGGGAGGACAGTGCAGTGCTACAGTGCTACTTTCCAAATAAGGACAACCCCAGGAACAGGGAAACCTGTTTGTCTTCTTCTGCATAGATCATTGCACTCCCACCCAAGAATTATATTTACTAATCAACAGTAGTTTCTGTAATTTATGTACAAATGCACCCATTACCTTTTCAGATATCTCTCCATTTCTCATTTTCTTCTTGAATTATTATTGTACATGTTAGGTCTTACCATTTTGACTTCCATTTTGTCTATCTGGCAGCTCACTGCCTTTCTTGTTTATATTGTTAGTATTTTCTTTCCAATGCATGTTGTATTAGTTTGTGTTGCTTTAATCTGAACCTTCATTTCAATAATTATCTTTAACTTTAGCAATAACATTTTGCATTCTGGATTCCTAATTGCTTGTTCTTATTATTTGGGGCTGGAGACGCAGTGCAGTGGATAAGCCACTTGCCTGCACATGACTACATGACTGACACAGGTTTGAAGCCTGGTCCTATGAGCTGCACTAGGAGTGAGCCCAGGCAGGTGTAGTTCCCCAACCAAAAATTAATTGATTAATTTAATTTAATGACTTATAATTTATTTTTATATGGAGGTGGTTTCCAGTTGGTTCTTGGGAACCTTGGAGACCTCTTGCAGGCAATTTAGTCAAAAGAGTCCCGTGGTTCAATAAAAGGGCCAGAGATTATGAAGCTGCCTGGACCCTGAGGTGTCCGGGATTATTTGGGTCAGTTCAGCATAAATCAAGCACCTCCTGGATTGCATTCACAATAATTGGGGAAACATATGCTCCTAGGGGTCAAATAGAGTCTGATGCATGCATGAAATGTGCCCAGTGCTTATATTATCTACCAAACCCTAAAACTTTAAAATGCCCTATCTTTAAAAACTATTGCTGTATTATTATTCTCTTTTAAAGTTATTTAAATATTTAAAATTATTCCTTTATAATTTATAAATTTTGAAGTTAGATGAAGTTTAATTCTTCTTTTAACTCCTACAAATAATTTTTTATTTTCCTAGTACGTAATATTAGTTGGCTAATTTACAGGTAGGACATTCATCTTCCCTTTGAGAATCTAGAGCTTTGTTTTCTTCTACTTCTTTCTGGATTCAGTTTTCTCTTGAATCATCCAGAATGTTGCCCCATTAGCATCTCTTTTTTTTCTTTTTGGGTCACACCTGGAGATGCACAGGGGTTACTCCTGGCTCTGCACTCAGGAATTACCCCTGGCGGTGCTCAGGGGACCATATCGGATGCTGGGATTTGAACCCGGGTCGGCCGCGTGCAAGGCAAACGCCCTACCCGCTGTGCTATCGCTCCAGCCCCCCATTAGCATCTTCTTTTGGGCTTTGCAGATACTATTTCATTCAAATATCAAGCTTAGATATTACCTGAAAAAATTTCAGAATGAAAAAATATTTGGGTGGTCCCAGATTCACATAATATCTAAGTTTCCTCATCTTCAACTATATTTTCTCCTTTCACTTTATTGCCATCAGCAAAACGTTGAAGCTATTGCTTTAGGGTAAACATACTGTTTCTTATATTGGTGTGTGTTTGTGTGTCTATATGTGGATGATGGTGTTCCAAGAAGTGCTCAGGGACAAGATCATTCCCTAAGATATTGAACCCACCTCTAGCCTCAGTGATGCTGTCTTCTGAGGCCTCATGGTGCTTTGGGAGCACCAGGGCTGCAGCTGGCAATGCTTATGGGTCCGTGAGATGCCAAGGATAGAACTCGGCCCTCCTCATGCGGCTGTTCCCTTAATCACCTCTAGCACACTAGTCTTCTAGTTTCTCCTTTGTTTTGTTTCTATTTCTCTGAGTTTCCTAACAATTTAGCTTTGTCTTTAAAATGGAATTTATTATACTTTAAAGATGATTTATTATATTTTTGTGGATTAGTGTTTAGTTTTTTTTTTGATTTTTATTTATTGAATCACCATGAGAACAACTTTAAGCTTTCCAGTTTAAGTCTCAGTCATACAATGATCAAACACCAATCCCCTCACCAGTGCTCATTTTCCACCACCAAGAACCCAGTATACCCCCCATCTCACCCCTCCCCTGCCTGTGTGGCAGATGATTTCCACTTTACTCTCTCTCTCTACTTCGATTGCATTCAGTATTTTGACAAAAGACCCACCATTATTATTTGGAATTTTCCCCAACAATCAGACCTGCTGAAAAGGCATCATTAGATAATTTGTTTTTTATTAAAACATTGGTCATTATGAAGAGCATATGATGTTGCAGCCACGTGATTTTGGATTTCTGATATTTTAGTAAAGAAGATCATGGCCGTTCGGGCTGGAGAAGCTGTTCATGAGCGGCAACTTGGGGCCTCCCCGCAGTGGGGAGAAGGTTTGATTCCACTCCCTATCCTGTGAGGCCCTGTGTGTCTCGTCACTGCAGTCTCATACCTGACTGTCCAATAGGCTCTGAAAGATTGTGGCCACCATGCCATTGGGGGGCAGGGGAAGGGCGGAAGGGACAATGTCTTTCCCCACCTGAGCTGGCATGGCACTGTAGTTTAATGCACAGTCCAGATGCATTTCTGCCAAAAGCCGGTGGGTTCCGAGATTGGTTTGTGTGCCTCTGGGATCATGGCCGTTCAGGAGCCTGAGGAGCTGTTCATAGGCAGCAACTCGGGAACTTGTCGGGGTGAAGACATGTTTAGGTTTTAAAGGCATTTATTTTTCATTTATCTGAAATAGAGAATTTTCTATATCCTTGAATAAATATTCTATTTTACTGGATAGCTATCCTTGGAGTTAATATTGTTATACTATGATATTGGGAAAAAAGTATAGTATAAAATAATACAGGTCTCAGAGAAATTAGCAGATATTTTATGCCTTGGTGATTGTTATTAATAAAGATGATAAAATGTCTTTGTTGAAATCTTAAGGGTCAGATGTATAATACATAAATGCGATTTGAATGGGGTCTGATAAATTCAAAGTTAGTCTAAATAATAGAGCTTGGTAACTGCTATATTAGTAATAATTGTTAATGGCTTCCAACACTATGTTTGCTATAGCACTCTGACGAGTTTGATTTTCAGTCTTCCATTATTGTATCATACCCAACTATTGATATAAATTGATAAATATTAATGACTATTAGATTTTTCTATGCCATAACCCTCATGAGAATTTCAATCCATATCAACTTTTCCTTGATAAAGGTTTTTTCTCTAGAGTTTGAAGTCAAAACATCATCTATTCCAAATTCCAACCCATCATAATAAATATTATTAAAAAGGTTGCCATTCTAACCACAACACCTAACCAGAGAGAGAGAACAAAAGGGAATTCCCTGCCATAGTGGCAGGGTGGGGAGGGGGGAGACGGGACTGGGAAGGGGGGGTGGGATGTTGGGTTTACTGGTGGTGGAGAATGGGCACTGGTGAAGGGATGGGTTATCAAACTTTGTAAGGGAGAAACATGAGCACAAAAATGTATAAATCTGTAACTGTACCCTCACGTTGACTCACTAATTAAAAATAAACTATTAATAAAAAAAAATAAATAAAAAGGTTGCCATCCAGCCACTGATAGCTTCAGAAATATAAAACTCAAGGAATGTACTTGGTCTGTAGCTATTTCTACTTTACTTACTTAGTTTTTTCAAACATATTCATATTTGTTTTCCCTTTATTAAATTTTTAAAAAATTAAGATGAAGCGATAGCACAGTGGGTAGGAGGTTAGCCTTGCATGTGGCTAACCCGGGTTGATTCCTCTGCCCCTCTCAGAGAGCCTGGCAAGCTACCCGTGGCGTATTCAATATGCCAAAAATAGTAACAAGTCTCCCAATGGAGACGTTATTGGTACCTGCTCAAGCAAATCAATGAACAACGGGACAACAGTGCTACAGTGCTAAGATTTTATGGTTTCCAATGCTATTAACAATTGCTCTTCATGCACAGAATTCCAACACCACACCCATCACCAATCTGCCCGCTACCTCTCCCAAGGCCTCCCACACAAATACCACCACCACCACCCATCTTTCTTGGTATGACTCTTAGAAGTGTATATGCTAATGTAACGAGAGAGATTTGTTTGTAAAAACAAACAAAAAAGACATGATTTATAGTATTAGCCATTGACCCTGACATATCATTCCCCAGGAGAAGGCACAACTGAGCTCAGTGAAACAAAATAGTAAGCTGGCTCAAAACGACATGCGGTTTCTCTCATTTATCTCTAGACTTTTTCAGGCAGCAGTATAGAATGGATTCGTGATTCTCGGAGACTATATGCCTGCAGCTTATGTGCTTTCCAAAGGTCAAACAAAGGGAAAAATATTGTTAGGAATGTTTTGGTTAATTTATTTAAGATTCTTTATCTTGATTTAATGCTATGGAGACCAGTATTAAATATCCCTTGGGAGGTTAGTCATATAAATATGCATACTTTATTGACTTATTTATTCTAGTAAAAATAGGTGCAATTTTAAGCCAGATACGTTTAAACCAGTTATAAATGCTAATATTTGGGACTCTTGTCATGCTTCTCTTACTATCCAGTTTCACGCCTTGCTTAAAAATAGGAGGAGTACAGGCTCTATTTTATTTCTCTGCTTCTAGCGTAATTTTAAAGCTCTCATAAAATAATCAGGGAAATTGTCTTCATGAACAATTAAAAACACCATTCAAGCTGAATGCCTCTAAGTGAAGCTTCAAGAATGATGCTAATTTGTTCTAAGGCACATTTCTGATGAGAATTATTATAAAGAAAGAAAACAACATTTTAGAAGCTTTGAAAAATCAGACCATTCTTACAACTTTTGTCTCCTTTCTCCCTTTCCTTAAATTTTGGGTGGAGAATACATAAGTAGTCTCATTTTCCTTATTGTGTTGGAACTGCATGTTCTTGGGTGAAGCTGGCCCCTTCAACTGCAGGTCCTCCAGTTTGCCAATAACACAAGATGGGATCTGCCGTTTGTCTGGTAATTCCAACGTACACATCGAAAGAGAGGGGGGTTTCATGTCAGTACCTCAAAACTTCTATTTAGTTTAATTTTTTTGTCCTTTTTGGGTAATATCTGGTGATGCTCAGAGTTTACTCCTGGCTCTGCACTCAGGAATTACTCCTGGCGGTGCTCAGGGGACCATATGGTATGACAGGATAAAACTTAGGTCGGCTACATGAAAGGCAAATACCCTATCTGCTGTACTTTCGCTCCAGCCCCCAAATTTCTATTTCTTGATAGAAATAACATATGAATTTTCAAGAAAAATCAGCAAAATTGGTGGTTTTAATATTTTTTCCCTACAAGTAGCATATGGGTAGGGCGTTTTCTTTGCATGTGGCCAACCCAGGTTCGATTCCTCCGCCCCTCTTGGAGAGCCCAGCAATTACTGAGAGTATCCAGCCTGCATGGCAGAGCCTAGCAAGCTACCGATAGCATATTCCATATGCTAAAAACAGTCACAACAGTCTCACAATGGAGACGTTACTGGTGCCCACTTGAGCAAATTGATGAACAACGGGACAACAGTGCGACAGTGCTACAGTGCTGCAAGTAGCATAACTCTTGCAACCATTTTGAATTTGGGAACTCACACTGATGAGCTTTTATCAGCAATAATTAAAAAAAATTGCAGACGTGCCTATGTAATCACCTATATTCATCTGAAAGTTTCAAAGGTGACATGTCTAAATTTGAACTTAATTTTCCCCAAATTGCACATCTTTAAAAAATATTTTTAATTGAATCACAGTGAGATACACAATTACAAAGATGTTCATATTGAATTTCAGTCATATAAATGTTCCAACACCCGTCCCTTCACTATTGTACAGTTCTCACCACCAACGTACTCAGATTCCCCTATCCCAACCCCTGTCTCTATGACAGGCACTTTTCTAGTCTCTCTCTCCTTCCCCCTTACTTTCCTTTTTGGGCATTCTGTTTTACAACACATATACTGGAATGTTATCAGGTATATCTTTTTACCGACTTTCAACACTCAGTTTCTGTCCAAAATGTTCATTTCTGATTTTATTGCCGTACTGGTCCCTTTACTATCCTAACTGCCTTTTGCTCCCACAAACTCTTGTGGAAAACTCCAACCCTTCACCAGTTCTCCTAGTGCCTGTTTTCTCTGGCCTTGTGTCATAAAATTTTTACATTCCACAAACAAATGCAGTCATTATATATCTGTCCTCCTGATTCATTTCATTATGATACTCTCTATGTCCATTATTTATAAACACAATTCATGAATTTATTTTTCCTAACAGTTGCATTGTATTCCAATGTGTCAATGTACCATAGTTGCCTTATCCAGTATTCTGTTCTTGGGAACTCAGGTTGTTTCCAGATTCTGGCTACTGTGAATAATGCTACAATGAACATAGAGGTGCAGGTGATATTTCTGCTGTGTTTTTTTGGGTCCCCAGTGTGTATATTCCTGGAAATGGTATTGCTGATTTAAATGGGCACTCAATTTCTAGTTTTTTGAGGAGTATCTATGTTGTTTTCAAAAAGTCTCCACCAAATTACACACCTTTAATTTTTTTCCAAATTTTATATTTTAAAAACACTACGAGTTAACAAAGTTGTTCATAGTTGGGTTTTGACATGCAGTGTTCCATCACCCGTCCTATCACAGTGTCAATGTCGCTCCACAGTGCACATCTTTTCTCATTTTGAAATAAATTTTGATGCTACTTTCAGCCTCAATTACCTGCTGTAGAAGTCCACTGTGCTTTTTGAACTCCAAAGTTCTTATCTTCTCTTTACCTTGACACACTCACAGTTCCTGCTATAGAATATGTAGCCCTATGCTTTTTTGACTTTTTATACTCTGTTCCTTTTTTTTTTTTTGCTTTTTGGGTCACACCCAGTGACGCTCAGGGGTTACTCCTGGCTTTGCACTCAGGAATTACTCCTGGCGGTGCTTGGGGGACCATATGGGATGCCAGGGATCGAACCCAGGTCGGCCGCGTGCAAGGCAAACGCCCTACCTGCTGTGCTATCGCTCCGGCCCCTCTGTTCCCTTTTTATACACATCTTCTGGGCCCTTTTATATTCTCTACTCATTCAGTTGGACTCCTAATCTCCTAGGAAATAATGATTATCCAAGAATTATAAGTACAGTTTCGTAAGAGAAATGTGATATTTAGAAACTGGATTATATCATATGTTTATATACTTCTTTACCTTTTGAATTGTGAAATTGTTATTACCATACACTATAACTTATTTTGGAGCTTATTCTAATATTAAATATAAAGACATATTTTTATTGCTGTAAAAATATTCACATGACGTTTATTGAATAAATGCAGTTCTCATAATCTTCACATACAAAAATGTCATTTATATAAACATTGGTGTTTTCTCCTTCTCAGATAATTCCTAGTCAACAGCACGCTGACTAAAGATTTAGATTTCCATGAGATCATAAAGTCTGAAGCAGAATCCCAGGTGCTTTCCAAAATTAGCATAATATATTTCACAAGCTCCACTGCCAAACTGCTTTTGAAATGCAAAAACACAGCATTAAATGAAGAGGAAGACATGTTCCCAGAAGAAAATCTTGTATGAGAAAATTCTTTTATCTCTATAGAAAGCAACTTTATTTCTTTAGCAGACTCTGTAGAGGGTTCTATTTTGCTCTCGGTCAAGGAATCAGAAGACTAGTTGAGAGCTAGGCTCCATGTAATGTGCTCAGTGCTACAATTTGCTATTAAGGTTCAGTTTTCCCTTAGGGTGGGATGTTTCCAAGCAGTTCTCAGGAGGCCTTCGGATCACTCCTGATGATTCTTAACCTATCAAACTAGAGATTCAATGCAAGGGCCTAAGAATTCAGTGCTGGTCAGGCCCCAGGCTATTCTCAGAGACACTCAGGAGGTTTTCAGGGTCACTCTTTGAGGTACTTGGTGCAAATACTGTTCATGGCAATTCTCCTGGGACCATATGGTGTTAGGGATTGAGCTGGAGCCATTCACATGCAAGACATGCTCCTTAAATCCTGTATTACCACTCCTGGCCCAGGGATCAGGTTTCTTATTCACAGATTGGATGATAATACCTGCCTTGATGATCTCACAGAGAGATAAGAATAAAAGTACTTAAAACATTTATGTGGCTATTAAATGTGCAGTACTATGATAAGAGGAAATAGATTCATTTTTTATAACGATATATAAAAAGAGTGCTGGAGTGATAGCACGGAGGGTAGGGCATTTGCCTTGCATGTGGTCGACCCAGGTTCAACTCCTCCGCCCCTCTTGGAGATCCCGGCAAGCTACCGAGAGTATCCCGCCCGCCTGGCAGAGCCTGACAAGCTACCGATGGCGTATTCAATATGCCAAAAACAGTAACAGCAAGTCTCACAATGGAGATGTTACTGGTGCCTGCTCGAGCAAAACCAATGAGCAATGAGATGACATTGACAGTGATACAGTGATACATCAAAGGAAATTAAAAAATAGGAGTGTATTGTCTCTTTTACCTCACACATATTTCTGGATTCAGTTTTCCTGTCTCTATTACTTCTGTAACACTAGTTTAAGTCAAAACAGTCTTTTATCTAGAATATAGGAAATATTTCTAAACTGGTTCCATTGAATCTATCTTTCACGTCTGAGGAAAAATAAGAGTATTTTATCTAAAACTTCCTGGTTAGATATTAAAGCTGGGTTCAGCTTTATGCAAGACAAATTCCTTTCTCCTGTACTACTTCTTGGGCCCTTTAAAAATTTTTCTAAAATAGCAGATATAATAATTTCTATTAATTAGAGGGATAATCTGTGTAACTCAGGTAAAGCATGGCCATTTTGCTTTATGTAATCAACTCATATAAGGTTGAACAGTACAAAATAATTAAGTGATTCCTCTCAGAAGATAAAATAGCAAAAGATAATAGATGCGGAGACTTAAACTTTCTTTTCACTGGCATTCTCAGTATCCATTTGAAATAACAGCTTCTATTGTGTTCTTTGCTGTGTATGTGAATTTGGACAGTGTGTGACACAGAGAGAGGTCCAAGTGACCTCCAACTAACTAACTGAATAGTGAGTTTTTGTATGACTTTCTCTTAGGATTTAACCAACGATAGAATTAAAATATAATGCAGGTCTTTCTATGTAAGTGAGCAGAAATTGCCTCTTGCTAATTGTTTTAAAAAATAAAGAATTCTTCTAGTTATTTTATTGGATTTTTATAATTTTTTGCAATTGATTATTTATGTATTTATTGATCTTTTAAGATAGCGAGGATTTCTTCTGCCAACATTTTACTCTCTAACTGATCAGGATACGGCAATTCAATTTCTATCAACACCAAATGGATAAGGGAAATGTCCAATATCTTTTGGGAACTGTGCATAGAAAACATATGTTGAACTAAGAATATCTATGTAAACCTGGAATACATTTCTAATATTACTGAGAAACAGGTATTTTGGGTTCAGGTTTTCAGCAATTTATTACATAATCAAGGTATTACTGTATCACTGTATCACTGTTACCCTGTTGATCAATGATTTCAATGATTTGCTTGGACCCAGTAACGTCTACATTTGTCCTAGCCCTGAGACTTTAGCAGCCTCTCTTTACTTGTTCTTCCCAATGGTGCTGCATTAGAGGCTCTTTCAGGGTCAGGGAAATGAGACCCATCATTTGTATTTGGCATTTGAGTACAACATGGGGAGCTTGCCAGGCTCTGCCATGCTGGCAGTAAACTCTTGGTAGCTTGCCAGATTCTCTGAGAGGGAGAACTATGCTATCAGATATCAGCAAAGCTGCATGCTTCCAGGAGCTCGGTTTTATAGTCTCTGGATGTGGGCTGTTGATGGGATTATGTGGTGCCGGCGGGGGGCGGGGGGAGCGTCGGGTGGTTTCTGGGTGTGACTGCCTAGCTACTGGAAAATGGGGAATCTGGGTGGAAGAGGCCCAGTCCTGATTCAAGCAGCCTTGGAGATCTCAGCCCCAGGTCCCACACACCCAGGTTCCTCTGCTGGTTCCTTCATCTGTGAGGCTTGTCTGAAGGTGGTATGTGTATAATCAAGGTATGTATCAGAAAACAAAATTACTCCCTATAGCATCGAGGTAGAAATGAATTCAAGACTGCTGTTCTTAAAGATCATTTATCTCCTCCCCCAATCATCTTACTGCCATTTGTGATTTGAAAACATTTAATTTTTATACCTATTTAACCCTGATCATCTATCCTGGTTCTTATAGTTTTCTTTACCCACTGAATTTTTTTAGGTCTTAGCATATTTCAATTATTCATCCAGTTATTCCTTCTATTAACTTTTAATGAATCACTACTCTTTTGGAGTAGATGCAAAGACCAATTAAATAAAATCTTCACTCTCAAAGAGTTCATGGCCTATTAACAGATAGGAAGAGAAGTATTTGTAATTAGTGATCATTACCCAATTTTAAAAGTGGTGAATAGAGTAGACGTATGAACACAGGTTTAAATGCTACAAGGAACAAGTTCTTGTCATGTTTCTAATAATAATAGCTGATGATTAATTAGCTGATACCCTACTTGATTTATTTCCTGCCTTACAACTCCATAGGGTCAGAACATTTCTGACACCTCTATTTGAACTAGAACAGAGTTAGGCTTGAAAGAGTAGTCCTTTGATGAGATTCTAACTCTTCATCTTCTTGTAACAGCCCTTCTACATTGAGCTCTATAGTGTACTAATGAGATCTAAATTGTGTCATTAAGCAGGTAGTTTGGTTTCATTATCACCATTTTTTTTCAATGTCACAGTCCTAATCTTTCCAATTAGCTAAAGAAAATCACACCTAACCAATCAGATAGCTGGGCTGATCAAAATGCACACACAGAAATGGTTGATTCAAACCACAGTAGTTTGTTCAACAAAGATTTTAGAGGAAATAACAACACCAAAGGTCATGCCAGGATGGTAAGTATAGGTTTAAAAATAGACCCAAATGCAAGACCAGAGAGATAGTATAAAGGTTAAAGCACTAGTCCTGCAGGCGACCAACTCTGGTTCAATCCCAATCACTAGATATGGTTTACTGAACGTTGCCAGTAGTGATGCCTGAACACAGAGCCAGCAGTAAGCCCTGTGCACGACTAGGTGTGATTTAAAAAAAATTTTTTTAAGTTATTTTTTTAAGTTACTTTTAATTTTAAAATGTGCAAAATAGATTTTCAGGGGTTTAATAAATTATATGGCTTCTTGAACATTAATTCATTTCTTATTATTTAGTTTCTGAGTGTTTAAGGGTTTTTTGCTTTTGTTTTGTTTTTCCCTGTATTTTATTGTGACTTATCGTAAGGCATCATAGCCTGAGAGGATAGTTAATATGATGTTCATCTTCTTGATATTATGGAGATATATTTTTGTGACCTAGGATGTGGTCTAGCAGAAAATGCCCCATTTGCATAAGAGAAGGATGTATATTCCATGTAGGGAGATGGACGATTTTCTTTATGACTTTTAGACTCATCTATCTCTGCTATTTCTTCCTGCAAAGCCAATATATCATTGTCAAGTTTTGCCTCGTTGACCTATTCAGAGGTAGATCAGAGTTTTAAAGCTGCCTTTCTGTCAATATCTTCCCTCATGTTTATTAGCAGTTATTTAAAATATATTGATGGTCACTCATTACATTCATGTATGTTTAGGAATGTGAATTTTTCTTGATGTCATTATCCTTTGCTCATTAAGAAATGATCACCCCTGTCCTTAAAACTTTTTAAATTTAAAGTCTAGGTTGTCTAAAGATGCCACTTTGTCTAACGTTCATCGATTTAAAGAAGGCCTTTGATTCTGTTGAGACTGAATTGGTCATCGAAGCCCTAGCCAAACAGGGCGTTCAAACTCAGTACATCAGGATCTTCCATGAGCTGTATTACGGGTTCATCACCAGGATATCACCATTCTAAAGGAAGTGATCATTGACATAAAGAGAGGGGTTCGGCAGGGCGATACCATTTCACTGAAACTCTTCAGTGCCACCCTCGAGAACATCATGTGACGACTGGAATGAGAAGGAATGGGAGTTAAGATAGATGGTCGGCAACTATACCACCTCTGCTTCACTGATGACATCATTCTAATAACACCAAACATTATTCAAGTAGCACGGATGCTGGCCAACTTCCACTGTGAGTGTGAAAAGGTCGGACTGCAGCTGAATCTCATGAAGACAATGTTCATGAGAAACGGACTAGTTCCTGATGTTCCATTTGCTCTCAACAAAATGAAAATCTCCAAATGTAGTAGTTATGTGTATCAGGGTCGAGAGTTCAACATGACAAACAACCTGGCACCTTAACTGCACAGAAGGAAGAGAGCAGCGTGGAATGCCTTCAAGAGCATCAAAGAAGTTGTTAAGAGGACGATGAACCTTCAGCTCCAGGCACATCTTTTTTTCTCCACCATTCTTTCTGCACTAACATACACCTCAGAGACCTGGGCCCTACGCAAACAGGATGAGAACACTATTCAGAAATCCCAAGGAGGAATCGAGAAAGAGCTATATTTGGAGTATCACATTTCACTCAAGTGAGAGAAGCAATCTGGAGTTCTGACCTCCATCGACGATTAAGAATCAGGGACGCTGTCTCATTTTCCAAGGCGTTGAAAATCATATGGGTTGGACACGTAAGGCGATTTGGATACAACCACTGTACCAGACCTGTTACAGACTGGATTCCACGGGATGTCAAAAGAATGCCTGGCTTTCCACCTATGAGATGGCCTCAAACGAATGGTTTGAGGCTCTTTGTGTTCCTAGAGCGAGCAGATTGGGCTACACTAACACGAGACAGGGACAAATGGAGACGTTACTGGCACCTGGTAGAGCAAATCGATGAGGAATGGTATGACAAGTGATACAAGTGATGTTGTCTAATATAAGTATGGCCACTCTGTCCTTCTTAAGAAAGTTATTGCCCTATAATATTGTTTTCCAGACTTTTACTTTGAGCCTTGGTTTACCATGATTGTTTAGTAGTGTGTCTTGCTACACAGCAGAATGTTAAGATTAATTTTCTGATCTATATGGGCTGGAGTCATAGCACAGTGGGTAGGGTGTTCACCTTGCACACAGTCAACCTGGGTTCGATTCCTCTGTCCCTCTCGGAAAGCCCGGCAAGCTACTGAGAGTATCCCGCTTGCACGGCAGAGCCTGGCAAGCTACCCGTGGTATATTCTATATGCCAAAAACACTAACAAGTCTCACAATGGAGATGTTACTGGTGGCTGCTCGAGCAAATTGATGAACAACGGGATGACAGTGCTACAGTGATACAGTGATATGGTCACTGTATCTCTGGATTGGTGAGTTTAGGCCAATGACCTTGAGTGAAATTGTTGAGATGAAGGAATTCATTGCCATTATTTTGTTTAAGTAATGTCCATTTGCAAAGTTTGTCTTTCAAAGATACTCCTTTAATATTGCATGCAAAAGTTGTTTCAAGGCTTATCTGAACTTCCTAAGCTGTTTTCTGTTGTTGTTGTCCACAAAGCTTTGTGTCATTCCTTCAAATTGGAATAGCTGGGTATTCTTGCTGAGGAGTTTATTTCATTGAGTTTTTAAAATTGTGTTGCACCATTCTCTTATGGCCTATATTATCTCATTTTATAGATCTGCTGTGAATGTTATGGGATTACTTTTTATATAAGTTCCTTCTTTGATCTTTTTATCAATATTCTGTCTGTTTTGGCTTTTGCCCTTCTGTTACAGTGTGTCTTGGAATTTTTCATTTGGGTTTTATTTGAACACGTAGGGTCTCTTGGATCTGGATACATTGACTCCTCAATTCTGAGAAATTTTTATCTAAGATTTTTTTGACTAGTGGTTCATGGAATTTGTCTTCCTGTTCCTTAGGGGAGCTAATGATTCTCGAATCGTTCCTCTTCAATTCAGTCAATTCAGCCCATTGTTCTCTGGTGAGCTCTTCATTTCTTTTCAGATCTTTTTACAACTTGGTACTGATCAATCGGTTGATACTGGTAGAGCTTTTCCTTCTACTATCATCACTCATTGAGCTTGATGGGTTTTTATATACTTCCAGGCCTGCAGTACTCTGAGGTTGAATCTTTAATAGCTCACTCCCATGGAGGCTCATGAGGGCTTAGACAGAGTGTTACTCTTTTCCTTCTCTGTTGGGCCTCTCTGAGCAATGATTTCCTATTTCTGGCTTGCACTTTTGAGGCTTGATAAGGACTATCATGGTGCTTTCAGTGTCATCTTGGCCTGCCTCTCTTTTGGATACCATTAAGGATCTAGATTTCTTATCACCCCCATGCCTTTTTGGAGGCCTTTCTGTGGAATAGGTGGACAAAGACAGCCTATGGAGCAAGCAGAGTGTCTGCCGTATCAATGTGGGCCTTCAGAGATGGTTGAGGTATCCTTGAGAACGTTAATTGCTCACTGATTACACAGATTTTCTGTACTGTAGACTATTGCTTCCATATATATTCAAGTCACATATTCACTATGTGCTTTTATTTTATCAGTATCTCAAGAAGAACTAATGCAAGAAAATCAACACTTAACTTTATATTTCTTTTTTAACATAATATTTAAAAGTTCAACAACATTCTGTTTCATTACAGATTAGAAGCAGAAATTTACATCACTTGCCTATGGTGCAATTCCCAATTTCCCCATTGCTTTTCATAGGATGGCATATAAGGTTGAAATCTATGAAATACTTGAAAGTTCTATTTGTATTTAACTACAGATAAAACTATATATACAATCTTTTTTGCATCAGTTTGTTGAACCTTCTAAGTATGTAATGAATCAAGTAAAACTCTTATTTCATGCTTTTGCGACACTAACAAAAATGGTTAATCATTGTAAGAAAGACAAGTTTTGTTCTTAGACAATACTAGACAATTAATTTCTCTTGATGTGAAAATAAATACTTCGTATTCCTTCAATAGGCTGGAGTGATAGCACAGTGGTAGGGTGTTTGATTTGCATGTGGTCAACCCGGGTTCGATTCTTCCACCCTCTTGGCGAGTCCAGCAAGGTCCCGAGAGTATCTCGCCTGCGTGGCAGATCCTGGCAAGCTACCCATGGCATATTCAACATGCCCAAAACAGTAACAAACAAGTCTCACAATGGAGACATTACTGGTGCCCGCTCGAGCAAATCGATGAGCAATGGGATGACAGTGACTATTCCTTCAATATTTATATATAGTAGGAGATCATTAAACAGTAATGATTTATTGGTTTGACATTAGTTTTGCTTTTACTGGATATGTTGTAAATGCATAACTTAACTATAGGTCATTCTTTTCTGCATAGGGAATTTGAGAGAAATAGTTTTCCACCTTTAATGTCCACTGCTTATAATGTTTGTTTTTATAAGTAAGGTATAAATTAAGATCAATGCTAGTTCCACCTTATAATAGAACTTCTTTACTCTATTTGATTTACTTTTCTCTAACATATTTTTTTCATTAATATTTTAAAAATATGTCTCCAATGTAATCCTATTTTTATCTTTTTTCTATTGTAAGAACAAGTTATAATAATAGTAGTAAGCTAAATCTCATATGTTTATATAGTTCAAAGTTATTTTCTCTAGAAATAGACTTTAGAGAACATCAATGCCACCTTAGACACATTAGAAATCAGCTTAAAAGTCAGCAAGTTTAATTTTTATAGAAGAACCAACCCAAAAGCATGGATTACACATGTTGAATTGCATAAATATAATACCTGTGGTTTTATCTATCTATGCAAAGATCTTTTTTCTGTCTTGAATGTCCATGAAGAGAGTAATAGATGATTTAGGGAAAACACTACTTAATGCTACTAAGTCACTTTTTCAATGAGAAGGACGGAGTCAGACCAAGAGTGCTGCTGGGAATTCCTCTTTAATAGATATATTTCATTGGGATTTGACCATGTTTAAAAGCTGATATGGATTAATTCTCCCAGGAAGATGAATTTAATAAATAAAATTACTAATTGAACTGCAATGCCGACCTTTAAAATAATACACATGATTAAGTGCATATTGTCAGAGTGGCCTTCCGATCTAGATATAAGGCTTTTAAGTGTTTTGTTTCTCTTTGCTTATTGACTTCAGTTAATACATTCTCTGGATTTATACTTGATGTAGTCAGGAAAGTAGAAAATAATTAACCACTACTTAGGTTACTGTCAAGAATGATAAAGTAACAGAGATTCACAAGGCTTTCATGGGCTGCTAGCCTCACAACATTTTAAATCTTTGGTATCTCATCAGTAATACCTCCAATGCAGCATATTTGAAAATGAGTCTATTTCCACTTTATAAAAGGGACAAATGATATCTTTTAAATTTAGCTCAATAGAAACAAATATGAGCAATAGTAGGATTTTATTGATAGGTTCTGCTAAACAGTTGAAAAATATCCGTGTTTGAACTCCAGGAAGTAAATGATTGGTAGGATGCAATAATTTTGGGTGAATGAGGGGAGAGAGAGAATCACATTACCATCTTGTGAAAAGTGTGCTGACTAATGATGTTTGTCAGGATGTGCTATATACCAGGGACAGACATATACTAATTAGGATTCTTCCAAGAATTCTATGAACTACCAATTATTATTTTTCATAGTTGACAGATATGGAATCTTAGGTTTGCTGGCTGAGGTGAAACAACTTTCTCAAAGCCATAATGCTTGAAATTACAATGTGTGTGCATACTGACAGTAAGTTAAAAGTATTTGGATAACAAGCCATAAATTTGAATTAAAAATAAAAAGAGCTGACACTTGAACACAAAGCACAAACTAAAAATGGAGAAAAAAGCAAAAATCAAAAGAAACTTTCCCCAAGGGTGAGCTGAAGCAAGGGAAACTTGAGAGAAGGTATGGCCACGTTCTTAGTGATTGAGACTTCAGCCAATTGAGGACTGTTTTGTAAAGAACTAAAACACATATAGCATATTTTCTGCAAGCTCCATTTGAAACATGCAAAACAACAAAATGAAAAAGAATAGCTCTTTCCTACTGAATTTTCTACTTGGTGTTCTACGAAGAGACACAGATAGTCAAGTGTCAAGTCAGATATAAATATGTCTATATTTGTTATATATAATTTCACGGATAATGGCCTAGGATGAAATAAATCCTACTTGTTACCTGATTTGACACATAATGTTTATGCCAAGTAGAAGCCATGAAAGTAAAGCTATCAAAAATTTACTCAAGTGATAGTGAGATTTTGTTTTATTTTAATTTTTAAATATATTTTTGATTGAGGTATTATAGTTTAAAATAGTATTAAACCATCACAACTTATTTATATTTTAGAATGAGAAGATTTTGATGGTGAGTAGTTTCAGAATGACACATGAAGCAAATAATGATGAATTTCTAGTGAGCTATACAATAAAATTATTTAGAATAAATGGCAATTTGGCATT